>NW_008356954.1:29837-85917 GCF_000622305.1 Nannospalax galili
ATCTAATGAGCCTTTAAAATTAATTGTAGAAGAGCCTAATGATATTTTATCACCTAAAGAACATAGTGGGTTTGCTAGGTTTTCACTTTTTCTAAACCTGTGCCATTTTTAATTTACTCATGTTATTATAAAATCACAATGACACCTTAATCTGAAAAATATCTCTAGTCCAAAATCCAAAAGAAAAAGTCATTAAAGCAGCCCAAACTGAAATCTCCCCAGTTGGCTTTATCTCTAAAGTCTAATGTATAAAAGGTAAATTACCATTATACAAAAAACAAAGTTTTCAAATACAATATGCCTACCAAGTTTTTATTATAAAAATAAAAGAATCAAGAATTTAATACAGCCTTTAGAAATAAAAACAATATAAAAACTGAATACTTGGGTAAAATGGGTTACATTTACAGTACATGCAGTCAATAAGAGTGAATGTTATATTTGTGACAGGACATCCCAGGCTTCCCTTGAATGGGACACAGACTCCACCAAGTAAATCGTATGCTGCCTGTTACAAGATAAGGATGCACGGGGGAGTAAGACCTGCCAGAGCCTGCTGCTCCTGTTCCTGGGTATCCAGTCTAGTACCTAAAAACCTCCACTGCTCATCTCTTACATGACAGGAGATGTGTTCTCTCACCCTATGGGGGATCTTAAAGGCCAAACCCATGTACCAAACATCCTGAGCAATGAAGGGGCACATAGCAATTATTCTGTACTCAGTGTCTCCTGGGATGACATCTATGGTACTGCGAACTCTTGCTCGAACCTATCCACTGATGGGTTTTGGACCTGTGTGCTTGTTCAACTTCTTATGACTTTCACCCTGGCCTTCAAGTCTTCTTCCTCTTAGCAAAGCTAATCCCATGTCTAAGAAAATATTACATGGGCCCTTTAATGTCCACATTGACTTAATAATGGAAATCAAATAACTTCAAATTTAAAACAGAATGTATTCTGATGGTCAATAATAAACAAAAATGTGAATTAATCTAAAAAATTCCTACATCTTATCATATTACCAATATATACCTTGACACTATTTATTTTTTAACATGTCAATTGAAATTTGCCCCATTGTAGTTTGAGTTCTCATCCACAACTCTTAAACCAACTAACATTCTTTGACTCTAAGGAGAGTTTGAGCATCAAAGGGGAGAATGTGGCAGGGGTCCCCCTCCCCCAACAGAACGAAGAAAAAAGAAATGCAGGATGGTCAGTGAGTGAGTACATGCACACAGGCTTACCCATCATGACCTTGTAGCACAGAGCACCCAATCAGAATATGTGTATTACCATACATGGAAAACAAACTCAACTGTGTATGGGGTAGAAAAGGTTGAGTCTCCTTTTGGGGGGCCCTTCGATGTCTTGCTCAAATCTGGCTTCATTCCCCCCGCCCCCCGCCATCAACCACCATCCCAGCACAACATATGTAGACCCATTTTAATTTCATTGATCCTTCAGGTCCTCTTGTCCCTTGACGGGTCAGCCATTTGTCATGAGCTCCAGTCACCACCACCATCCTCCTCATCACCACCACCGTCATCACTGCAAAGTCACTTCCTGGGGGACACAAAGGTAAGCTGACACTGTTATTGCTACTTGAGAGAACAGCCTGGAGCTCACAGGGCATCGTCCTGTGTGGAGCAGCTATAGTAGAGTTGCTGCATCTTCTCCATGCTCGGAACTCACTCCGACTTCTCTCATTTTCAGTTCTTCAGCTTTTTCTTACCTTCTCATTGCTGGATCCTGCGCTAATTCCCCTCAATGGATACTCTTTGTTTATGGCAGCCAGAATCCACTTCTGTTGCTTACAACGAAAAGATCTCACCTCACACAAGCACTGCAGGGGAGCTGCACTGAGCGCAAAGTTATAGGAATTTTAGTCATCAAGGTGCAGGGGAAACTTCAGTACTCAGTGCCTGATGCACTCAGCGCCCAGGGATAACTAAGAAAGAATGTGAATGATGCAAGAGCTGAGGGAATTGATCAAGAAGCCAAGCATATTGTTTAGGTGAGAGTCAGGAAGGTGGCTGTGATTCCTTAGACTTCTTCAGGAAGAATGGAGGAATCCATGCAGGCCACAGGGGAACATGGACCAGTGGAGGGTAAGAGGGACAGTGAGAAACCTTCATCAAGGCTGTTTACAAATAAGCCCTGCAGGATTCTCAGGAGTGACAGGAGATGGGATAAATTTGTACATCCTGTTCTCTGCTCCTGCTCAGAGCCTCCATTCAGATGCCCCACATGGAAACATGGAGAACTGATGCCCCCTCCCCTGGGGCAGGCCCATGTGGAATGTCCTCCTTCTCAGGAAATGAAGATTCTGAGGATGTTCCTTGAAGGTTTGCCAGGTGGTCCAGGTGGATTTAATAACTCGAGTAAATGATGACATGAAGAATGTGTCGTTTTATCCACTAATATCCTTCTGTGTCACTCCTCACCATTCTTCAACCTGCTCCAGGATCAGACATTAGTAAATCACTGTGTGTGCTCCTTACCACTAAAGGTACCTTGAGCACCCTGGTACAGTAGACACCTATATTTACCATGAAATTGTGGGGGGTTGTCCTAAGGTTAATGGAAGTCATGAGAGAGCTGCAAGCACATATTAAATCGAATCTATATTCTCAAGGGCCAAGGGGGCCCCATTTGGAAAGTGTCAGGGGCAGTGCCACAAGGAAGAACATTTTGGGATCTCTTGTAGGAGTCAAGGATGTACCCAAAGGCAGCTTGGAGGCAAACTTTTGCTGTCCATCTGTCTCTCTTTGTCTCTCTGTGCTGATCCTTGCACACACCTGTACACGGGCCCTGACCCTCATCAATCCTTTCCTTGGCTGACAGGTGAGGTATGCACCTGTGCTCAGCCCAGCACAACCTCTGTCTTACTACAGCATATAGGAATTCACTTTAATTCCATTGCTTCCTCAGGTCAACTCATCCCTTGAAGTGTCAGTCACTCATAATTAGCTGCACTCTGCTGTGACCACCACCATCCTCAATGTCATCATCACCACCATCATCATTATCATTGGGAAGTTGCACGGAGGAGAAAAATGAGTTGGTATTTTTGTTACTGGAGAGAAAATAAAGGCTGAAGCTCATGGAGACATCATCTTGAGGGAAGGGGCTCAGGTGGAGCCCCTTGATCTAACCCCCAGTTTTCTTGGAATTTCAGTTCTTCAGTTTTTCTGAACTTTTCCTTGCTTATACTTACGTATCCCTCTCTATTCCCACCCATGTGTTTTGAATACCATTCCCCATACTCTCTAGTCCCCTCTGGTCCTTTATTTCAGACTCCAGTTGCATCTTCTAATCACTAGCTGTCTGCATTGACCTTTCTGTGCTCAGCCACAGAAATACAAACTCAATGCTCAGTTCTAGAGACTTAATCTCACCAGCTTTCTCTGTCTTAGTATATTGGTTAATTTTCTGTTATTGTGAATTAAAATGAATAGAGAGAGTGAAACAGGAAATGGGACATGGTGATGACCCCTCAAACCCTGTCCCCAGCGATGTGCTTCCTCCAGCAAGGCCACACTTCGTGAACCTCCACAAACAGCTCCAACAACTTACCAAGTCTGTAAATACTTGCACCTATGAGGGATACCTCATTCAAACCACCACACCTAGTTTCATTTCTGTTGCTGTAATAAAACAGTCTGAGGAAAGCAACTGGTTACATTGCATGTCAATAGCAGAGAGAAATGAATTAATGTATACATGCTTATCGGTGATCAGGCTGCTTTCTTTTTTTAAAACATTTTATTTTATTTTTTAACAGAGCATAGGGTAGGGGTTTATTTACAGAAGAGTGGGAACCCCACATTTATGGCTGTATTGTGAAGTTCACACTCAAATATAGATCCTGTGACCTCCTGACAGCCGCACAAAATGGTGAGAGACGTTCCTCTTGGTGTTCTTGGCTTATGTATCCTTTGTCCCTCCCCTTACATGCAGCTAAGGTCAGCTGATTTGGTGGGAGGGGTAACTGACTCCCCCCTCAGCTCCTTGATGAGCGTGGGAAGGAGGTATGACTATAGCTTGCTGGCATAGTGATCAGAAGACATTTCCAGTTAAAGTTAACACTCCACCTCTTCCTCTGGCTCTTACATTCTTTCCACCAACCTCTTCCACAAAAGTCCCTGAGCCTTGGAGGCGGTGGTAGGTGTGGGATCATCTTCCTCTCATTGTGGCAAGGCACTGAACTTTTTCTCTGCATCATCTGTTTTGCATGGGATGTTGGCCAGTTTCAGTGGGATTCCATCTACACCATGAGGAGGCCAGATCCAGGCGTTCTCAGGTGTTCTGAGTTCTCAGCCTCTAAGCCAGATGGAGGCCAGAACAGCCACTCTCTGGCTGTCTGCTAAGGTCTGAGCCTTCCGGACTGCTTTCTTGTCTTAAAGAGTTCAGGATCCCCGCCTAGGGAATGGTGCCACTCACAATGGAGAAGTCTTACTTCAATTAATGTAACTATGAAACATCCTTCTAGGCAATGCTCACAGGCCAAGCTGATTAGACAATCCCTCACTGAGAGTCTGTTCCCGCAAGATTCTAGATTGTGTCTAGTTGACAGTTAAAACTATCACATTCTCACTTATAACAAAATTTCTCTACTACTTCTAATCTGTCTACATCATCTCTACTGACTTCTACATTCCTTGGAGAAGGGGAGTCAACTCGTGAGTCTGTCTTCAGGGTCAGGATCTGCTCTTTCAACCTCTCTTCCAGCTCCCAGGCCAGGCTCCGCAGTGCTTCAGCTGACTCTGATTTTGCCCCCTTCTGTAAATGTCTTAGGTCTTTTACAAGGCAATATACATCAAATGCAAGGAAGATGCCCGAAATGGCTATACTTCTGATTCTGGCTTCTTTAGTCATTGCCAGAGCAGTGCCTTCAAAGGCATTACACAACTGACTAGGGTGTCGGACAGAGATTCTTCCATTGGTGCTGAAGATTTTGGCATCTGCTACTAAGTGAGGTTTGGCTCTGGCAATCCTGATGGCTTGGATATGCTTCCCAAGAGCTGACAATTTTCTCATGACATTTAGACTTCCTTTAGAAAGTTTGACTATAATCTTTCCCATCGCAACAACTTCCTTTGTTATGTTCATGGTGGCTGAAACCAGGCTCCTGGCTTCGGCTTCATCTGACCACCTGTTTCTTTCCTCCACAACCGCAGTGGCAGCACCAGCCACAGTAGCCACTACTTGTAGCCCTATCCCAGTTGTTGACAGCACCAGACTGCTCCCTGCTGTCACAGGGGCCAAAAACAGACCAAGGATGTTCAGGACTCCAGAGGCAGAAGCAGCAGAGTTGGTCACCACTTTGGAAATGGTACAGGCCCTGTGCACTTTGTCAATATGGTCAGCAAGGGCATGAAGCTTCCTGATGTTCGCTTCAAACCCCCTTTTCAACCGAGTTAATGCAACCAATAACATCTTATCCTGTAGATTCATTTGAAGCCTGTCTTTGTCCTCCATAGCAGTGAGTTCTATAAGCTCCATCAGAATGGTCTGCAGTGCATCTTCATCATCCCTGTAACAGCAGAGGTCATGTGCATAAGAAAGACAGTTTGTTTAGCTGTAAGATAGCCTTCATAAGTTCTACCTTGTTCAAATAGACTTTTACTACAAAACCAATGGAAAATAATTTTACAGAGGCATAGGACTTTGCATTCAATAATGAAGATCTGATAATCACAGATGCCCTATGGTCCCAGGTCCATAGGGATCAATGTACAAAGTCATATCAAGACCCTCTTCAGTGACAGGCACTTAATAAATTTGCCTTCCCTCAATTTCAATGTCATCACTACCAAAATATTTTCCTAGTGGACTCTGTTGATCCCACATCCACGGGGATACGGATATGGACCAAAATGGGTACCCCATGTAGGTGACCTGGACAATTCAGCCTCCTCCACCAATGCATTCCAGTGTTCATCTTTAGTCAATAGGAGCTGCAGGTCCTCTTTGCTTGCTGTGTCCTGGAGATAATCAGTGAGTTCCTGGATGAAGTGTCTCCTTAATACTTGGGGAGAAAAAAGAACAAGGTCATAGAACAGAATGGAAGAGCTTAAATGGCAAATAGTCTAAAGTGGTTAATTGCCAAGTTCCTCAGCATCTGCCCATAGGCACTTACTAAAGTCAGTAGTATTAGGGACTGATCTCTGTCCCCTAAATTCATATGTTAAAAAACCTTAAGCCAGGTAACTTGTTTTAGGGCATTTAAGGAAGTAGTGAAGATTAAATGATGTAATAAATATAGGGTCCTAATCCATGGGGCTAGTGTCTTTATTACAATAAGAACAGACAGCAAGTATCTATTGTCTCTCCATCTATTATGTATTTATCTGCATGTATCTATCTACTATCTATCTATTATCTATCTCTTATGCCTATCTCAGTGTATCTGTATCTCTTCTCTCTCTCTTCCTCCATATACCCTGTCTCTCTTTCTCCACTTGCAAAGGAGAGTTCATGTACAGGCATAATAAGCATGCTCTCTCTGCAAACCAGGAAGAGAGCCCTCAAAAGAAGCACCTGCCACTCCTTTATCATGGAGTTTGGCTTTCAGAGCTTAGAGGAACTGAGGCCTTTGCTTCAAGCCCTTAAGTTGTGGTATTGTAGGATGGTAACCAGGAAGACACACAGGCCAAAGATGTGCCATGTGCTTTGCAGTGAAATGAAATGTTCTCAGTGCAGAACAACCAAAAACTAAATCTTTTATTCCAATGAGCTGGAATATTCCAAGGATGCTCTCCATCTACCATGAGCCACCTGCATGTCAAACACTGTGTGGAACAGGAGCCCTTGAATGGGACTTTCAACTCCTTAAAGCCTTCTGACATTAGAATGAACAACAGCATTTTAAAAGAAAATATAGGGGCTAGATAGATGGCTCAGCAGCTAAGAGCACTGGCTGTTCTCACAGAGGACCTAGGTTTGATTCCCAGCACCCACATGGCAGATAACAACTGTCCTTAACTCCAGTTCCAAGGGATCCAATGACTCCTTCTGACCTCCACGGACATTGCACAACATTGGTGCACTTATATACATGCAGGCAATACACTCATACACATAAAATAAAAATAATAAAGAAAATATAATTCACAGTATCAGAGCTAATTGACTATAGAAAAGGTAAGACTAGATTTGGTAATTTATTGCGTGACATAAAGAACCCATTTATAGAACCGCTAAACGTGCAAACTGATTTGTACAGACAAGGAAGAGATTTCATGTGTGGTGGAGTTTGGAGTCTCTTCAGGCTCTCAAATAACAAAAACAGGTAAAGAGCCATGCTGTCTCTGGAAGTTGTTAGTAAGTTACATGATCTGCTGTCCCCCTCCCCATTCCGAGGTTGTCTTGTCCCCTCCTGAAGGGCCAGGGGAGAGGAGTGAACCTGAGGCATGGCCCCCAAGACAGATCCAAGAAGAGAAGCTCCATGGATCTAGGGGCAGTAAATGCCCCTTAGTCCCTCCTCGGGCCTTGCTCTCCATCTTCAACTCCTCAGCATCACTCCATGTGGAGGCCAAGGTTATAGAGCAGAAGCAGGAGACAGACAGGGAAGCTGACTATGACTACCTTTGGAGGCCATGAGGGCTGCTGGGCCCTGAGCACCAGCCTCAGGATCTCTGACAGAATTTCCTCACTGGAGAAAGCTGGTCTGGAGTCCAGGCTGCAGGGAGGAAAAATCAAATGTGAGATGGAGTAGGAACAGCTCCAGCAAAGGCTGGGTGTTTCATGGTTTCCTCTTATGTGGGAGAGGTCCAAAGGTACTTAACTCCAAGGAATTCTTTTGGATCTTGGCCCTACCCTTCTGATGGACAACTGGAACCCAGCCTGGGAATCTGCTTTCCCAAGCTGTGCACAAGCTCTCCATGTGGGGCAGACAGTGGTACTCAGCAAAGCCTCACCTCTCAGAGGCTGCCAGGCCTCCATCTTCCTTGGAAAGGGAGACAAGGGTTCAGGACTGCGTGTCCTTCTGAGAATCTACAGTTATCTTTCAGGGTGAAGTTCAAGCCCATTCACCCTGAACACTGAACCTCCTACCTGCTGCAGCCTCTCCATCCTAACCATCTCCTCTCCCACCTCCACAACCAATTTGCAGGGCTTCGGGCCTATGGGGGGGGCTCCTCCCTCACATGAAATGTTCCCTACCCCCATGTAGTTCTAGGACCAACCAGAACACCCTCATCTTATCCAGCCTGCCCCTGGTCTGGGCTCTGGAGATGTTCACTGGACACAGAGCCGCCAGTTTCTGAGGACACAGACCCATTGAATAAAAAGTGTAAAAGTGTGATTTCTTTATAATCCTGAAGTTTCTAGGATATTTTTTTTTCAGCTTTTACAGACACAGAGTATTAAGCCACCCCCAAACACAGGCATGCTCCTAGTCTGACCTTTGACTTTCTGATTGTACAGCTCATGGTGCTTGTCTTATTTGAGTTCTCTAAAGGAAAAGAATTGATAAAATGAATATATGTATATATATTCATTTCTGTACGTATATGCATATATTTGGGTCTATTAGACTGATTTACAGGATAGACTCCAAGTAGTCCAACAATGGCTGTGCCACACTGGAGAGGATGAGAATCTGATCATCCCTAAAGCTCAACACTCCCAGTCTGGTCCTGTGGGCCTGGAAGATTCCTGGAGATCTGTGGTCTTCAGCCTACATTGTAATCTGAAGGAAATGGTTTTAATATTAGTGAAGAAATGCCACAGAAACAAGATGAACTCATCAGTAAGACAGGAGGCAAGCAGGCAGAAAGAAAAGCATCCCTTCTGCCTTGGCCTTTTATCTGGGCTGCCATCAGAAGGATCCACCCACATTTAGGGTGGGTCTTCCAATCTAGACTAATCTGATCAAGAAAGTTTCTCACATTTCAGTTAATTCCAGATCCAATCAAGTTGACAACCAAAAAGCTAACCCCTTGTCAACTCAACACCCAGGCGCCACCTCCTTATGTTATGTTTGATTTCTAAATAAAGACAATGGCAAGGTCCTAATTCCCCTACTGATATAAGTATCCATGTACAATTGTAAATGTATTATATATTTTAGAATAGGTTGTGCAATCTATGAGGGATATCTTTTGGTATCTCAAAGCCTAAATATGATAATATAGATTTACAGCATTTAACCACTTAATATTTAACTGATCTTTCATTATACTATTTTTTAAAAGGAAACAAAACACAAATATCTGCTTAATACATGTGTATACATGCACAAGCATCCTCTAAAAATAGGACAGAAACATTCATGTTCATGTCAATTACAAGCCCTGTTTCTGTAACTGGTCATGTGGCCTAAGTTGGTATTTGTAACTACCTTCCTCTACTACCCATTCTGTATTTCCTCCACCCTCAGCAAGCACCTCTGCAGGTCTTGGCTCTTTCCCTGGAGGGGTGACCCACACCTTCATCCCTGAAAGGTCTGGGCCATTTGTCATCCTACCTGGATTGGGTTGTTGCAACATCCCACTAACTTTAATCACAGGACGTGGTAACACCAGAAAATTCTCTAAAGAATCTCCTGCATTCTAGACATAATCTTCCTTGCCTCCATTGTGGAAAAACAGTCCGATTTTTTCCTGGTAGTCTGGATCAATCGCCCCTCTTAACAATGTTATTCCTTCCTTAGCCTGTTGACTTAAGGGCATCAGAAGCTTAAAGTGGCCACCAGGAAGTCTTAGCTTCCAGTTCAGTGGAATGTTTTGTGTCTCCTGAAAGAAATAAGCCCCCCTCTGGAACCAAAACTTCTAAGCCAGCAGAGCACAAAGTCACAGGTACATGAAGCAAAAGTTTTCCTAGTGAATAACTAGGGTGATAGTAAGTGGAGCCATTCCCACTTCCACCCCTTGATTCCTGGACCCATGAGTCCTGGCCATAGGAAAATACTACCGTATATTGGACACTAATTCAAAGCATATACTGCCTGCTGGAGGACCTGCCCCAGCCCTCTGGGTTATTGTCACCTGATTGGTGCTGTGATGGTGTCTTTAAAAGGCCGTTCCATCATTCTGTCAAGCCAGTTACTTCAGGATGGTAGGGGAAGATGGTAAGACCCAAGAATTCCATGACCATGGGCCCACTGTTGTCTGTAGCTATGAAGTGAGTTCCCTGATCAGAAGTGATGCTGTGAGGAATACAACAGTGGACGAGGCCTTCTGTAAGTGCCTGGATAGTATTTTGGGCAGAAGCATTATAAGCAGTAAAGACAAATCCATAATCAGAATAAGTATCTATTCCTGTAAGGAATATGCTGTCCCCTCCACAACGGAAATGGTCCAATATGGTCAACCCATATCAGGTTGCCAGCTGATCACTGCCATACTGGGGGCTCAGTGCTGCTCTCTGCTGTTGGCAGATCTAGAACTCAGCAATAGCTGTAGCCAGGTCAGCCTTGGTGGGGGCTCTTGAGCCCATACATAACCTCCATCTCTGCCATCGTGGCCACTTTGTTCATGGGCCCATTGACCAATGACAGGGATAGCTGGAGAAAGAGGCTGACTGTCCACAGAATGGGCGGGTCATTCTATTTCCTAGATTATTGAACCCATCCTCTGCTGAAATTACCCTCTGATGAATATTTCATGAGACACAATCACTTCATGTCTGTTGCCCATTTGAAGAGATCTGGCCACATACTTCTTATCCAAATGTCTTTCCCACCAATTTTGCAGTCATGCTCCTTCCAAGTCCCTAACCATTCAGCAAAACTGTTGCCTACGGACCACGAATCCGTATATGATCACAAATCCTGCCATTTCTCCTTCAAAGCAAAATCCACAATCATGTGCACTGCCTGAAGTTCTGCTCCCCATGAGTCGGAATTTAGCCCAAGCTCAATTTATCTTATTGCCTGACCTCCATTTGCCCCTAGTTTAACTGGAAGACCACAGTGCTTTTAGGGCTTCCCAGAATCAGTGTCAACTCAGAACCAGTATCCAATAGGCTCTGGAAAGTCTATTTCCTTTTCTCCAATTACAGTTACCCTAGTAAAAGGCCACAGCACCCTCTGGGGAAGGATGGAAGAAAGGTTAACAGCATAATTCTTCAGTATTGTAATAAGGTACTTCCCTTCATACAAGGGATTCTGGGTCTGTAAACAGACTCAAGTCTAGAAATTGGTTGACTGGCTATGATTCCCTATTGCTATGATAGAATGTAGCCTTCTAGAACTTGTCTGCTTACATAGACCAAACAAGAACTTAATAGGCTTTCTATGTATTTGGTCCCTGGAAACACCGTGATTGATCAGCCAGCGCCAGTTTCATTCACATCATGCCGTCAGTCGTATTGTTTTGCTTTTGTTGCCCATTATGGTGATTCGATGCCACCACCTGACCCCTATTCTGTAGTCCAGTTAAACTCACTACATTTTATTCATGCGATTGAGCAGTGGCATCTCAAACTCTAATTCTGGCTTAAGGAAAAGAAAAATAAACCTTCAAATGTGCTGGTGCCTCTCTCATCACTATGTCTTACAGCATCCGTGAAAGGCATGTCCTCTTGGGCCCTCTCACTGTAGAGGACTAGGTTTTACCCAGAGAACCCATTCCAGCATTCCAATTTGCCTGACTATTAAAATTCCTTCATTAACACTAAGCTGAGGGATTTCAGGCATCTCCAGCTCTTTCCCAGTAGGCCATCTTTTGATAAATACTACCACCAACCAATCAAATAAACTTTTGGCACCTTTTTTTTTTTTAACTGTGAAAGCTTCCATATTTAACCTGACATCTCCCCTCAGCAGGGCCATATCGATAAACTCAACCTGATCCAGTTTTATGTTCCTTCCACCATTATCACACACCATTCAAAACCATTCCCACACATTTTCCCCAGACTTCTGCTTGAATGAATTAGCAAGCTCATTAAGTTCTTTAGTAGTATAATACATGTCCTCATGGACCACAGTTTCTATCTCACCACTAGGGTTCTTAAATCTGGTTATAGATCTAGAAGCAACAATAGTGGGCACTGAGGGGCATCAACATTGTCTTGCCTGACATCTCCTCCAGTGAAAGTCACTGCCTGCCAGCTTAGCAGACCCTGAAGGATTAATTCCTTCAGGCAAGGGTGGGGAGGGTGGCTCAGCAGGGCATGGGGGTGCATACTCTGCTAAGTGTGGGGAGACTAATTCCTCAGGCTAAATAATCCGTTCAGAGTCTGATGGTTCAAAGTCCTCAGCCTCATTAAGGTTCTCCCATGTTTCCACCCTAAATTACACAATCCCACTCTTTCCCTAACAGTGCCCTCACCTTTACTGCTGATGCTCTTCAAGGCAGGGAATTAAAGTTCTGTTTCAAGTCACCCACACACATAATGAGAACTTCAGCTTGATTTTCTGCAACTTGAACTCTATGACTGATGGAGAGAAGGTTCTCTTCTAGGGTGCACTTAGGAAACTTTAGACTGTTCATGTGAATCTGGAGCCGGTTAATTTTATCACTGACCTCATTCTTTTTTTTCCCCCATTAGATTTTCCTTATTTTTCCACAAATATTCAGAAATTATACACACACACACACACACACACACACACACACAGTCGCTAAATTCCTTGCTCCTCACAAGAGTTGAGTCAGAAGATTCAACCATATTTATCTACATAATTTCTTTAAATAGTTCACACCATAAATTTCCAGTGCTGTCCATGCTACCATGGGAGTCTTTAGTAACTATAGGTTTCCTTGAGTTGGAAAGCCTGCCTGCTCCAGATATCTCCAGACACATTCATCCTTTCAAAGCTGTTTCTCTAGAACTACCCCACTTCTGTTACCACAGTCTGTTTTAGTCAGAGTTCTCTCTCTCTCTCTCTCTCTCTCTCTCTCTCTCTCTATATATATATATATATATATATATATATATTATACATGGACTTATTAGATTGGCTCACAGGATAGAGTCAGTAGTCCAACAATGGGTGTACTACACTGGAGAGGCTGAGAATCTGATAGTTGCTCAGTTTGCCAGGCTGGATGTCTCAGCAGTCCCAATCTGGGCCTGAAGGATTCGTGGAGATCTGCTGGTCTTCAGTCTATATTGGAATCCTGGAAGTTGATTCTAATATTGGTGAAGGAATGCCACAGCAACAAGATTGATAAACTCACCAGTGAGAGAGAAGGCAAGCAGGTGAAAAGCAAAAGCTCTTTTCTGCCATGTCCTTTTATATGGGCTGCCATCAGAAGGTTCCACCCACATTTAGGATGGGTCTTCTGGCTTCAAATAATCTGACCAAAATAGTTTCTCACATTTCACTTAATTCCAGATTCAGTCAAGTTGACAACCAATATTAGCCATCACAGTGCTGAATATATTACTACACAACATGCCCTCCTTGCCCCATAGTAATATCCTATCCACCCAACTACAAAGGACAGACACTACCTTCTTCATCCCTCACAGGCTTAGCAGGGGTCAGGGCGGGCCCAGGGGAGACAGGCCTGCCATCCACCTGCTCAGCCTCCTTTAGAGAATAGTCAGGAATACTCAGTTTCCCCCAGGACCTGGCACTGATGCCTGCTCAGAGGCATGGTATGTAGCACAACTCCTCCACTCCTTGCACCTCACAAGACATATTTGACTTATCTGGTCTTGGAAGCAATAACTATCCAGACCCAGCTTCATGGTGGTTAGAACACACAGTTGGCTCTGGGTCTCCTGCCCTCCTCTGAATCTTTCAATTCCTCCATTTCCCAAAGCAGTGAGGACCCACCACAGTCTCCTTCCTTCCCTTGAGAACATGTTGGCCAGGGCTCGGACAGTGTGGCATCTGAGCTGAGTCCCAGGCAGCTGGGTGATCCCAGCTGGGGGTTTCTAAATCTCTTTGTGCTTAGGACAGAGAGGGAGAGAGCGGCCACCAGACCCCAACCTGGCTGCCTGTCCAGTCTCCTGCAGCTGAAATATGACCTGGGCCAATCAATGCCTGACCTCGCTGTGCTCATCCCTAAAACAGGTGACAATCTTTCTCTTCAGGAGCCACTGAGAGGGTGAAGTGGTATGGGAGCTTAAGAGGGCTCCAACTTACCCAGGATTCTTCCTCTGGATGAGTGTCAAGGAGACCAACTATCCTTGTCTAGGTAGATCAGGTCACCAGCTGCACATCAGAACCTTAACGAGAAGCAGCTCCCTCCTTGATGCATCCAGCACGGGAAAAGGAAAATGAAAGTCAACTTCTGGGCGGCTCAAATCCAATAAATGCCCTCTCAGGGTACCACCCACAGCCCAGCCTCCTTGCTGATCCACTCTGAGGAGCAACCTTATCTCACATTCCAAGTCCTCAGCCAAATCTATCTCATTCAGAACTTCTCTGTGGTCTTTGGGATAAAAGAACTGGAACCACGGACTGCAGGACCCTGCACAGATCACTGTACACACTACCCAGCTCTGTCTACCGGTCTCTCCGCCCACACACCTCTTCAGCCTCATCTTCATCAGCAAAGAAACTCATTCTGTGGTCTGTTGATGCTGATGGTGGTGTTTTAGCGTTCAGTGAACCTCTCACATGAGCATGTGTTTTGCTAGGAGTACCTACTCTGTGTCTGGAATCATCATGTATTCTTTCCCCTCATAATCCCCCAGCATCCTCCATGACAGACTCCCCCGCTCCCTGCTTAGTTCCTATTGTACTCGGAGGAGACAGGTTCACTGCCTGGTCAAAGCCTCTTGTCTATAAACCCAAGTAGCTCAATGACTGTGGGATAGCTCTGCTTTGCTCCAGGCAGAAGGGACTGTAAGCAAGACTGGACCCAGAAGCAAACTGACCCTTGTATCAGGATTTGTTTTATCTCACACATATGTCCTTGGGCTTGAAGGCCATCCTCACCCATCCTCTGAGTAAAGGAAGCAGGTGACACGAGATCTTTACATCTTATAATACTTACTTTACCATTTTATTGGAGTTTTAAATTAACTTACTAACACTGGCATAGCAAGGTGTTTTCCAAACACCTTGTAATTTATTGCTGGTAATATGGGAGAATGTACTGTGATGCATTGGGTGAGGAAATGTTTTCTTGTTTAAAGTTATTTTTATCTTTTTTTTCTCTGTAAACTTCCTTGTTCCTGATTCTTCCCCTTTTATAAGCATGACTTTAGCTTGGCAGTCAGACAAAATCACAGTAAGTTGCAGAATCTTGAAAATGTCTGCATTTCAAATCTTGAAAATGAATTGTGGGCCAACCATGATAGGGCCCTCTGGTCAGAGCATAGATTAACTGGAACAGCATCAGGGTGTCAGACTGGAGTAGTGTGGTGAGGGATAGATTTACCTGAATAAGGGTTTTAACCTCCAGATGTGCAAGCATAACCCAGCCCACCTGGACACCCTAAAGATCTGCTGTAACAGCCCAGCGTGCTCAGTGACACCACAACAAGTCATCCAGGATAGCTATCACTTCAGAGTTGTGAATTCAACCAGTACCTTTGTCCAGACACAACTTCAGCCAATGGGAATGTAATCTTAATGCAATGGGAAACAACCCCAAAGTGGTTTGGGGAGGTACCAAGTGAACATTGGCATCACAGTGGGGAGGGCTTGAGGTTCAGCAGTCAACCACCTGGCCACCCTGATTACCACACCCCAGCCTACACCCTGGAGAAGACAAAATGGACACTGTACTGGGTGCCCCTGAACTGAGAGCCACCTCTCTGCAAGTCTCTGTTTCTCTGAAGACTGGGAAGTGGCAGAGGTCCTCCAACTGAGCATAGGACATTGGGCTTCTGCAGTGTCCACCCTGCCAGGGCTGCAAAGCATGGGGAAGGGAACAGCATCCCATACTGACAGCCCTGGGAGACGATCTGGGAATGGAAGGGGGCAGGCACTGCAGCCTGGCAGCCAGCTTCACCCCCAGAATACTCCTATTTCTCTTTGTTCATATGGAACATTGGGCCCCAAATAATGTGAGAACTTCAAGAAAATTTAGAACCAAGAATGAAGAAAACAGACTCTAACCCCTGATCATTGTATTTTATGTTGAAGTATTGATTAATATGCCTTCAGTTTGATGCCTGTAAAATGTTCTGGAGCATCAGAAACATTTGCAGAATGAACACAGCAATTTGGGGATTCCAATTTAAAACAAGATTAAGAAATTGATTCAGAGGGCTGGAGAGATGCCTGAGCAATTAAGAGCACTAACCTCTCTTGCAGAGGACCTGGGTTCAATTCCCAGCACCCAAGTGGCAGCTAACAACTGTCCATAACTCCAGTTCCAGGGTATCCAATACTCTCTTCTGACCTCCGTGGGCACTGCATGACATGGGTGCACTTACACACATGTAGGCAATACATTCATACATATAAAATTTTTTTAAAATATTGAAAGTTTAAAAATAAAAGGAAAATTGGTTCAACATCTAGAGTTCATTTTAAAAACTCTGCTTGGTGTTGAGGAAGTTGCCAGTGAACTTTAGCCCGAGAGAGGACACAGCATCAAGCTCAGTAGATTCCCACACAAATAGGAGAGAGATGCAGTTGTTCAGGGAAGGGGTTGTGAGAATCACCCACCAGATAGCTGTGTCATGTGCCAAGGGCACCACTCACTGGAACTATCACACTCCTCAGTCTCCAAGAAGGGTTGGTAGGTATCACTCTCATGTCACAGCTTGGCCTGGAAACCCATGGTACCTGGCTGCTCTATTCAGGACAGATGAACCACACAAAGTTCAGAATTGTCATGGGATCCCAGAATTCTACCTCTGAGTCAACACACTATTCTAGTTTGCTTCCTGTTGCTGTGATAAAAACACCCACTGAAATCCACTCACAGAGTAAAGGCTTTATTTCATCTTGCACTTTGCATTCTATCATCAAGGGAAGTCAAGACAGGAACTCAAGGCAGAAACCTGGGGGCAGATGCTGCAACAGAGACCACAGAGGAATATTGCTTACTATAATGCTTCCTCTGGACTTCTCGGCCAACCTGCCCGAGGATGGCATTCCCCACAGAGGGCTGGGCCCGCCTACAACAATTAGGAATCAAGAAAATACCTCACAGATAGGACCTCAGGCCAATCTGATAGAGGAAATTTCTCATTTCAGGGTCACTCTTCATGGGTGTGTCAAGGTGACAAAGACAATTAGCCATCACACACACAAGAAATGAAAGCAGAGACGCCAACATTTGACTCACATACTCATAGCAATTTGATTCGTAACAACCAGAAGGTGGAAAAGCCCGGTGTTTATCAGTTCTTGAATGAACATGAAAAATGTAACAGATCTTGCCAGTCTGGAACTAGGCCCGGAGCCTGCTGCTCCCATGCTTCAGACTACCCTGGCCCACAATGCTATGCTCCAGGGCTCTGGACCAGCCTGGTAAACTAGTCAGAACCCTACCCACTTGTCACCACCTTCTGCCTCTCTGACTAGGCCCAGAATGTGATACTCATTCTCTGCCCAGGACCATCATGGTAAGCCAGTCAGAGCCCTGCCCACTTGGTTACGTTCTTTCACCTCAGCTCAGGGAACAGGCAGGAAAGTCCTACTCATTCTTCATTCTGGACCACACCAGAGAGCTAGTCAGAACCCTGCCCACTTCGTCATCATCTCCTTGTTCAGGGACAAGGCCTGGAAACTGCTGCTCCAACTCAGGACTACAGTGATCTGGCTAGAAATGGTCCACCCTACCACCATTTTCACACTCACAGATCTAGCTGTGATTGCTCACTCACCCACTGGGCCAGCCTGAAATCACCCCTGGACCTCCTATAAAAATAAAAATGGAGAACTTAAAGTACCAACCAACTAACTATTCATACCCGATAAGAAATCAACCAAATTACAACAACGAAAACAAAACCAAACTTGCACTCAACAAAGACAGGCTAGAATTTCATATCAGACGTACAACGAACAAAAGAAGTCCATATGCCCAGGTCACACCACAAAAACACAAACAGTATGAAAAACCAACATAATATGTTCCCACAAAAATCCCACCAGTCCTATAAGAGCATTCTGTAATAAGAACTACCCAGAGGAACCCTAAGACGCAGAACTTTTTTAAAAAATCATAAGCATGGTCAAAGAATTCAAGGGCTTTAAAGAACATACAAATACCTCAAGGAACCCAAAGAGGATTAGAATAAACTCCTGACAGGAGCAAAAGAAAATACAAATACACAGATGGATGAAACGTCAAAGATGATTCACGGTTTGAAAAGCGAATTCATGAGAGAGACAGATACAGTGAAGAAAACGCAAGCTGAGATGAAGTTGGACTTGAAAGCCTCAGGAAGCCGATAGAAAAGATGGGAAGAAAGTCTTACCAGCAGAATTAATCAAATGGAAAACAGAGTATGAAGACTTGAAAATAAAGTTGGAGAATTCGCCCACTCAAGCAAAGAATATGAAAAATTTTTTAAAAAGGAATAGAATGTGCAGGAGCTGTGGGATACCATAAAAAAAAATCAAATCTGTGAATTATCGGTATAGAGGAAGGAGAAAAACCTCAGGTAAATGGCATTGACAAGACCAACAGGATTAAAGATGAAAACATCACTAAATTAAGGAAAGATACAAGAAGCACACAGAACACCAAATGAACAGGACCAGAAAAGAAACTCCCCATGGTATAGCATGGTAAAGACACTACATATAGAGAACAAGGAGAGGATACTAAGAGCTGCTTTCTTATATAATTAAGGCCCAGGCGTGGCACCACCCGCAATGGGCTGGGCCATCCCACATCACTCAGTAAACAAGAAAATGCTTCAAAATTGTGTCCTTATGCCAGTCTGATAGAGAAAATTCCCCAATTGATGCTCCCTCTTCAAATTGACAAGCAAAGCCTCACCCACTATGACACTATGACAGCTCTTACCGTCTATATCCCCCATGATATCAAGGGGTCCAAGAGACATGTATGGTTATCAGAAATTAGAAAGGCAAAATGTCAGCCTCTCCTAATGGAAGGCCCTGAAGTGATCCTTAAGGCCTGACCCTCTCTCAACACCCCTATTTGTCTTCCTGGTTGTGAAAATCTTGAGCATTCATGTCAAGAGGTCTAGCTAAAAACCTATGCTGCCAGGCCTGCTGTTAAGGGCCAACCCCTGTAAAATCCCAAATTCCAGCTGTTCACTGATGCTTCTTAATTCACACAACCCCTGTAAAATCCCAAATTCCAGCTGTTCACTGATGCTTCTTAATTCACACAACCCCTGTAAAATCCCAAATTCCAGCTGTTCACTGATGCTTCTTAATTCACACAAGATGGCTCTTAGAATGCAGGATATGCAGTGGTAACTGAATCTGAGTTTTCTAACTCCCTCCTGGTTAATATCAGTGTCCAACAAACAGAGCTTATAGTCCTGTATCAATGGCTTTCACCCTCAGTAAAGGGAAATGAATAAATGTTTACACCGACTCCAAGTACGCATTCTTGATACTGTATGTCCATGTGGCCATCTGGAAAGAGAGGAGATTGCTGATCGCCTTGTCAACACCTAGCAAGCAATCTAGAGAGATCTTGGACTTAATAAATGCAGTTCCACACCCACAAAGAAGAGAACCTAATAGTCTTGGCCAACCACCTAGTGGATGCTGCTGTGGTGCTTAGGATGGAGGAAATACTTCTCCTATGGGAAGGCCACTCCTATTCCCTAAAAGGCCTCCTTATGCACCCTCTGACATAGAGGATACACAAACAACTGTTGCAAACCGGATCTCCAGGGATGGTTGGTCACTTCTTATTGTTGTTTGTGGTTACCTTATTCCCTACAATGGATAACTTTGAAATCCCTTCACCAAATGTATTACCAGGAAAAGGAAAACTGTATTTAGCCAATTAAGAGAATACTTACAGGGAAAGGATTGTCAGAGACTATAACCCAAATACTTTAGTTACATGAAGTCTGTCAAAAAACTAATCTCTGTAACAATGTGCCTCTCCCTGGTACACAGAGACAGGGAAAAAAATCCAGGAGCATGCAGGCAAATAGATTTTACTCACTTACTCTGGGAACAAAAACCTGTCTGTTACTTTTATGGATAGATACTTTCACTAGATGAATTGTAGTCTCCCCTTGCCAAACAGAAAAAGACATAGGATGTAATAATGATATTCTAGAAAGAAATAATTCCTAGATTAGAGATATCCTGGCACATACAAAGTGACAATGGGCCAGGGTTCAAGGCAAAAGTCATTCAGGGAGTCTCTGGAGCCCTGAAGATAAAAATCCAGCCTTCACTGTTCCTAGCAACCCCAGTTTTCTAGGAAGGCAGAGAAAATAAATGATCAACTCAAAAAGCATCTCACTGAATTAATGCAGGATGCCCAAATTCTTGGGACAGTTACGGCTTTAGCTTTAAGGCATTTGAGGAGTATCCTGTGGCCACTAGTATGGACTATTTTTGAGACTTTGTATATTGGCCTTTCTCTTGAGAGAACTGCTGATTGCCCTAATTCTACCCACTGGTAGCTCATATTATCCAGTCAGCTGTTTCCAACAAGTTCTCTCAGAACTCAGGCCAGGATCCCCTAAAGAGAGACTATGGTCCCTCATCCATTCTGTCCTAGAGAAATGGTCCTAATCAAGTCATCAAGGAGATGCCCCTCCCTGGGTCCAATTGGAAGGAACCATTTCCTGTTATTTTATCCACTCCACATCCATCAAGGTAGTTGGTGTGGACTCTTGGATTTATCACAGCAAGGTCAAGAAGTGACATTCCACACAGCCCCCATCTGGAAGAGGTCTGAGCAGTGTCTCCTCAATGGCTAAATCCTACAGCTGGGATCCACTGGAGGACTTCAAACTACACTTCAAGTGAGAGCTGCTTAGACTGTAAATGGGCAGTCCTCTCCTGTATCCATGTCTTTGCTGCTCTAGTCTTGTGCTCACTGTGGCCTCTGTGAGTATGGATATGCTGTTGCTTTCTCTGATTGGACCTTGTAAAGCTGAATGTCATTATGTAGTTCCTTCCTAGGAATAAGAATCCTCCTCAGGGTCATTTTATTTCTTCAATAATGACACTTTTCTTAGTGATGATCTTTCTTGTAGAACCACAGGAGCCCTATATGATTCAATGTCCTTTCAAGAATCCAGATTTCTGGGGCTGGAGAGGTGGCTCAGTGGTTAAGAACACTGATTATTCTTGCAGAAGACCTGGATTCAAATCCAAGCACCCACATGGCAGCTAACAACTGTCCATAACTCCAGTTCCAGGGGATCTGACAGCTTCTTCTGTCCTCTGCGGGCATTGCATGACACAGGTGTACCTACCTATATGCAGGCAATACATGCATACACATAAAATAAAAATAATAAATAAAATATTTTTTTAAAGAATCCAGATTTCTGGGGTTGAGGAGATTGCTCAGTGGTTAAGGGTACTGGCTACTCTTGCAGGGGATTCAGGTTCGGTTTCTAGCACCCATATGGTGGCTAAGAACCATCTGTAATTCTAGTTCCATGGGATCAATTGCCCTCTTCTGGCCTCTGGGAGCATTGCATGCATGGGGGCACCTACATACATGTGGACGAAACACACATATTAAATAAATAAATAAATATAAATGAATAAATAAATAAATAAAAATAGAATACAGAGTTCTACAGCCAGACTCCCAGGATGGGTTTACCAGGGTGGTGTCCATTGCAATCTCATCGATTCATATTGGAATTTGTTCCAATACCTTGTGAAGGGCATTTACATTTTGCTTTGGGAAAGCCTCTTGCTCTGAAATGGAGCAGTACCACCTGGGCCTGTACAAAGGGGAATCTTTGTCAAATACGCTGTCTTGTGCCTGAGCCCCCCAAAAGCATTCCTTACAATTTGTCCCTGACTAACACCTGTATTAAGAACCAAAACTGTTGCCGGTCGTGGTAGCGCATGCCTTTAATTCCAGCACTTGGGAGGCAGAGGCAGTGAGTTCGAGGCCAGCCTGGTATACATAGTTCCATGACAGCTGGAGTCTCAGGGAGACCCTGTCTCAAAAAGACGAAAATAAAAAATAAAAGAAGGAACCAAAACTGTTATATTGCTACCTGTATTACTATCAACACTATAAAGGCTCTAGGCCAGGAATGGCTGACAGAGTGTAAAATTCACTCTCAGTCAGGAATATCTGCATGCAGGGTTCATGAACCTGATCTAACACAAGGCCCTTTGCAACACGGAATGTTATCCTCCAAATGCCCTACCCTAGCCAAAGCTGTGGTCCCCTCCTGTGAGCTAGAGCTGTGCTCCCCTTCCATGAACCTGGAACTGCAGTCCCTTCCTATGAACCCTTCTGTGAGATGGAGCTGTGGCCCCCTCCCATGAACCTGGAGCTGTAGTCCCCTCCCGTGAGTCAGGGTTGTTGTCCCCTCACACAAACTGAAGTTGTGATCCTCTCCTGTGAACCTGGAGCTCAGGTCCCCGCCTGTGAACTAGGGTTGTGGTCCACTGCGAGCTTGAGTTGTGGTCCCCTCACATGAGTTGGAGTTGTGGCCCCTTCCCATGAATCAGTAACTGTGGTGGAGAGCTTTAGTGTCAACTTGACACACCTGGGTTGAGGGAGCCTCAGTTGGGGAATTGCCTCCATTGGACTGGCCTGTGGCCGTGTCTGTGGGGGTATTTTCTTGATTATTGAGTGATGTGGGAGGGCCCAGCCCACTGTGGGTGGTGCCACCCCTGGGCAGGTGGGCCTGTGTTGGATAAGAGAGCAGGCTGAGCAGGGGCCAGGGGTGCAAGCTAGTAAGCAGCATTCCTTCATGGCCTGTGCTCCAGCTCCTGCTTCCAGGTTCCTACCCTGAGTTCCTACCTTGGGCTCCCTGATGAACTGCCACCTGGGATATGTAAGCTGAATAAACCCTTTCCTCCCCAAGTTGGTATTGGTCAGAGTGTTTTGTCACAGCAATGAAGAACAAACTAAGACATCCCCTCACATGAATCAGAAGCTGTGGTCCCCTCCCATGAGTCAGGAGTGGTGGTCTCCTCTTATTAACCTGAAGCTGTGGTTCCCTCCCATGAGCTGGAACTGTGGTCCCCTCCTGTGAGCCCGGAGTTGTGGTCCCTTCTTGTGAGCTAGAGCTGTGGTCCACTCCTGTGAACAGGAGCTATGGTGCCCCCTACCCTCCCTCAATCAAGAGCTGTGGTCCCACCCTGGAAGCTGAAACAGTGGTCCCCTCCCATGAGCTGGAGCTGTGGTCCCATCCTGGGAGTTGGAACAGTGCCCCCACCACCCATGGGCCAGAGTTGTGGTCTCCTCCTCTGAACTCAAGTTACAGTCCCTTCCTGTGAGCCTGAGTTGTGGTCCCTCCTGTGAGTTGGAGCTGTGGTCCCCTCATAGGAGCCTGAAGCTTTGGACCCCACCATGAGCCATAGTTCCACATTTCTCCAGTAGTTGGCTGATGGTGGAGCAGAGTAGAGCGTGGAGGGCTTCCTGATGTTGGGCAGTAGACTGTCTTCTCTGAGTGACTACCTTCCCCACATCCCCCTCCCCTGAGGTCCCAGGTTGTGCATGGCAGAGGCTTTGCCTCTTAGGCTGGGGACAAGGAAGGCTTCTGTTATTTGCAGATTCTGCTCTTGGGAGAACTGATTCTCCGACGTGAACCTCCTACTTCCCTTGAGGCTCAGCGATGGTCCTCACTCCACATGTGGTCCTGGGTATCCAGGCCTTGATATTGGACCTCTTCTATTCCCAGGCACCAAGAGGTTTTCCATTATTTTTCTATTTCTCTTCTACAACCCCAGCATGCCATGACCTATGCCCTAATTAAACTTCTAGAGATAAAATCATGGTCTGGGAAGTTTAAAAAAAAAAAAGTAAAGTACTATAATAACTAAACTGATACAATCCTCAAACTAAAAAAAGTAATTATATCTTAGAATATAAATTTGGAATTCTATGACTACTATAACTTTTGAATATTGTTTACTGACAGAACTGTACTACCAAGCTTCAACAATAATGTGGAATTTGTCACTGTTCCTATAATGTGGGTTAGCCATTCACTCCCTTTCCAAATTCACCAAATTATACAAGGTCTTTAAATATAATCATGTTACTTCTTAAAGAAAGCAAGGCTAATAGATACTTTTTTAAAAAGCAAAATAAAAAAGGTCTCCTTATCTGGGATAGAACATAAAGTAAGTCTATTATTCATGAGGAAGGAACAAGCTGGGCTGCTTTGATGAAGGGAGATTCAAGGTTAGAGGAATGAGTAAGGACCATGCAGCACATTTTCCAGAAATATGCCTCCACCACTATTTAGGAGATAGCTTGTGCCCAGACACAATAATATCTGCTACAATTCAAATGGAATCTGAGCTGCCCATGAGTGATCTACCCTCCTGAATGTGGAGGCAAGATTTCACCATATCTTTGCCATTGGTGGGTATACCTCTCTGGAAAATAGCCTCTCATAACTGTAACATAACGTGTTATGTTCTAAATATCCATCTTCTCCAATTGAATGAGGCAATTAAACTCCCAGTTGTCAAACTTACATGATCAGTAAAGGCTGTTCAGAATGCCCATCTTATGCCCATTGGGCGTCACTGGGCAATTTAACAAAATCTAATGGGATTATATTTCGCTCCTTGAATTTGAAAGTGACATCTGGCTTTGAACCACATGTAACAGTACACTGAATATGTCCGGAGTTGGCCCCTGGTGTCCACTCCCATCATTAATTATGCCTGATACATGGGAAGCAGCACATACTGCTGGCAGAGAACAGCTAATGCCATTATTACCCTTACTGATTTCTCACGTGAAATTTCTAAGCAGTCCCTCCGCAGAGTTCTGGAGAATGGTTCCGACTGCTGCAGATTCAGTTCACCGTGCTAAATAAGACTTAATTAAGTAGGATGTTGAATAGTTCACTTCATTAACTTTGTTTCTCAACGTTCCTCAAGAGATGGTGACAGAAGAGACACTGTGCCTAACCTATGGACTTAATTGACTGACGAGAAACTTCTCAAGCTCCAGAGTCAAATGAGTGGACTTTTCCATGGTTTAGGCTTTGTGACAGATGAAGATGGGAAGGATGTCATCAGCCTTGAAGCTCCTTATGACAAAGCCTGCAGAGGGTTTTTCGGATGTTTTTCTTATCTGTTGTCCCCTTGTAGTATTGCAAGACTGCTCCAACTGTTTTTAAATCATGTTTCCAATATGGGTCATAGCTGTTCTAACATTTTCAACCCTTATATGTTACAAGCATTAACATAATATACTCTAAGGACTCATGCTGGCATCAAATGGCTGTCCTGTGCTCCAGACCTCCACAGTCAACTGAGTTCGATTGCAGTCCTCTGTGTTCGCCCTAAGGATCTGTTCCCTTAGGGATCCCTCTTTTGGTTCAATTCCCTAAAACATGACCCCACTCAGAAGTAAGTGATGAGAGTGGTCATCTCCCCCTATCTGCAAACGGTGTGAGTCTCTGGGGGTGGAGGGGCAGTGAGTGAAATATGTGGGGAATTTAGGCCAGCTGGGAAAGCAAGGAGTGGGCCCCTTTAAGAGGGACTGTTTCTTGCTCCTGATGGTGCATCTTGTTCTTCCAGGATTTTGCAACTGTTGCATCTGCTAAAGGCCATAAGAAAAAGCCTGTGAACAGGAAGAAAGGGTCTGCCAAAGGGAGGGTGCCTGGGCAGAGGGAAGGGGAAGGATTCAAGAAAGGGTGGGCTCTGGGATCCCAGAACCCCCTGCAGGACTCCTAGACCTGGGACCCCTCCCACCCTGACGGAGGCTGCTTGTGTTCTAATGGTTTAGCTCTCCATTTATCCCTCCATGGGTGTCGCTTTTCAGTTCCTGCCACTGTGGGTTTTGCATTCTCTGTCACTTTCGCTTTCTTCCTGTTTCCGTCCCTCTCTAGCCGTTCATAGATATCCAATTCATTGTTCATTACACGTAAAGAACTCAGTGGATCCTATAGAACACCATCATTCATCCCAAGAGCCTCATAACAATGTGCACAATTAAATGAAGAATAGGCCATTTTATCCACAATTGCCCTTCCCTGTGTCACTCCTCACAGGGCCTCCAGAATAGCTCCTAATATGCAACTGTGTGTGGTCCTTACCCCGGGTGGTACCTTGGGCATCCCTCTTTCCAGCAGCATGAATCCTGGGTCTGTCCTCAGAGTAATGGGACCCATTAGAGAGTTGCAAACAGGTAGTTGATCAAATCTATATTCTCAAGGATCAACATGGTCACATTTGCAAAATGTACAGAAGAAGGTATACTGCCAAAATGAAGATCATTCTGGGAGCTCTTGTGGAGGTTGAAGAGGAGCATGGAGCTAGCTTGAATGGGGATGTTTGTTGTCCAGGTATTCTATTGGTCCCTACTGCTGATGCTTGCACACACCTACACATAAGCATTTCTGACTCTAGTCAATCCTGGCCCTCACTGATGGTTGAGGAATGTACCTGAGCTCAACCAAGTCACACATAAATAAGTTTCAACCATTATCCTAATAGGATCTGGTGGCAGAAGCTGAGGGGAATCCTGGATAGAGAGTGACTACACAGGAAGGCAATGGAGCCCTCATCCATGACATACAGGGAGAAGGTTCATGATGGAGGGAAGTCAGGTTGCCAGTACCCAAGGGAGCCAATCAGCCAATATAATATGGGCTCAGTGTATCAGTGAAAGGATCCCGCTTGGGTCTGACTGCATCCATTTTGAGATGCAACCACCAGGAATGGCCGTGAGAAACCCCGCCTTGCTTTTTCTGTCTTGCAGTGGTATGTGGGGCTTTATAGTGGGAACCCAGTGCTGTCAGCCTAGAACAAGCACATTCTGACTCCGGCAGAAGTCACTGTTATCCTGCTCAGCACATAACCTCACCAACTGACCCAAGTGCCAGGGCAATATGTTTCCTGCTTCCCTAGCCTCTCATGTATCCTTAGCTCCCATTAAAGATTACGTTAGTGTCACTTCACTTGTTCTGGCTATTGTTTTTGTCCCATGCCACCTTCTCCTGTAGCAATTATTTTATATTCTCTTTTTCTCAAGTGTTCAGTTAATACTTGTTGAACCTGGGAACAGAGAGATGGTTCGGTGGTTGAAAGCACTGGCAGCTCTTGCAGATGACCCAGGTTCGATTCCCAGCACATACATTGTGGCTAACAACCATTCAAAACTCCAGTTCCAGGAGATCTGATGTCTTCTGTTGGCCTCTGTGGGTTTGCACACATGTGGTAGACTTAAATAAATGCAGTTGAAGCACACACATTTAAAAAAATGAATAATTTAAAAAATCAACTGATATTTGTTGAACCCGAGTATACAGAACATAAGACCAGAAGATTAAGGTGATCTGAGACACTATCTTGCCCAGTACTCCTTCTCTAGCTAGAAAGGAAGCTGGAGAAGCTCACAGCCTGCCTCTCTCTCTCTTTGTTTCTCTCTCTCTTTCTCTCTCCTCAGTTTCTATTTTAAAATATATTTTATTACATTTATTTAGTGTGTGTGTGTGTGTGTGTGTGTGTGTGTGTGTCTAGGTCACAGAACAGCTTGTGAAATTCGGTTCGCTCTTTCCACCAGGTGGGTCTCAGGGATCAAACTCAGGTCATCAGGCTTGGCAGAATTCTTTACACCTTGAGCCACCTGGCTCTGCTGAGACTCTCTCTTACATGGCTGGAGAGAGGGCTCAGCAGTTAAGAGCACTGACTGCTCTTGCAGAGGACCCCGGTTTGATTCCCAGCACCCACATGGTGGCTACAAACCGTCCTCAACTCCAGTTCCAGGGGAATTGAAGCCTTCTTCTGACCTCCACGGCATTGCACGACACGGATGCACTCACATACATGCAGGCAATACACTCATACACATAAAAATAATAAATAAAATATTTTAAACACAGACACACACACACCTCTGTTCCAGCACAGCACATACATATTAATTTTTAATTTTATTGGCCATCATGTCACCCTGTCCACTTTAACAGTTGGCCACTTGTCAACCCACTCTGATGTCACCACCACCATCCTCAATATCATCACCATCACCATCGTCATCATCACTTTCGCCATCACTGGGAAGTCACTGCTTGATGGACACAAAGGTGAATTGATATTTTCACTACTTGAAAGACCCCATAGGGCATCATCCTGTGGGGAGGGGCACACTCCATCCAGTGATGGAGCTGTGTCTTCTCCATATTGAGAACTCCATTTGCCTTCCTCTTATTTTAAGCTCTTTGGTTTTCCTGACCTTCTCCCTGCTTGCTCCTGCACAGCCCTCTCTATTCACATCCCCAGTATGCTTTCAGTCAGAGGGAACACTCTCTGTTCCCCCTAGTCCCTTAGTTCAGACTCCAGTCTCCTTCAGTTACGTGCTGTCTGCATTGACTCTGCTGTGCAGAACCATAGAAACACAAGTTCCGCAATGCTGAGCTCTACAGACGTGATCTCACTTACTTTCTCTGTCACTGTTTCATTTCTGTTGCTATGATAAAATTCCCTGACAAAAAGCAACTTAGGGGAGAAAGGGTTTATTTGGTTTCTAGTTGCAGGTTACAAATCTACCATTGCAGGGAAATCAAGGCAGAAACTCCAAGCAGCAAGTCATATTACATCCACAATCCAGAGCACAGAGAAATCAATTAATGTGTGCATACTTATTAGTGTTCAGCCTGCTTTATCCATTCTTACACAGTTCAGGAACCGGACTTAGGGAAAGTCTTCCCGCCTCAATTACTGTAAATAAGAAAAATCCCCCCACCCACCCCCAGGCATATGTAAAGGCCAACTTGATCTACACAATTCCTCCCCGAGACATTCTTCTCATGAGATTTTTTAAAATTTCATTTATTATTTTTATTTTATGTGTATGAGTGTATTGCCTGCATGTATGTAAGTGCGCCTGAGTTCTGCAAAGCCTGCAGAGGTCAGAGGGCATCGAATCCCCAGGAACTGAGTGAGGATGGTTGTTAGCTGCCATGTGGGTACTTGGAACAGAACCCTGGGTCCTCTGCAAGAGCAGCAAGTGCTTTTAACTGCTAAGCCATCTCTACAAGCCCCTCATGAGATTTTTCATTATGTCAAGTTGGCAGTTAGAACTATCACTTCTCTAACAAGATGCCTCAACTGTCTCTGATCTGTCCAGGTCAACGCCACTTACCTCTATGCTTCATGGAGGAGTGGATCAAATGAAGCAAGTCTGAATAAGATCTTGTGGATCTGGAGAGGTTCCTTCAACTTCTCCAGCCACTGGGCCAGCCTACACATTGCTTCAAATGACTTTGATTTTGCCCCCCTGTGTAAATACATTGAGTCTCTTACAGGCTGTGCACATCCGCTGTAAGGAAGAAAGCTGCAGTGGTTGTATAACTGATCCAAGACCCTCTGAGAGTCATTGTCAGAGCAGTGCCTTCAAAGGAATCGAATACCTCACTGGCACATGGGGCAGAGGTCCTTTCAGTGGTCGTGAGGATCTGGGCATCTGCTTCTAGGTGAGTGTTGACTCTGGTCATCTTGATGGAATGGATGGAATGGATGCCAGATGGCCTTCAGCTTTTTTTAGGATAGTTAAAGCCGCTTTAATAAGTTTGACTGTAATCTTGGACATAATCTCTACAGCCACCTTCATCGTGCACAAAGTTGTTGAAATCAGGAACGTGAATTCAGCATCATCTAACAACCTGCTTATTTCTTCCACAGCTGTGCTGGTGTCACCAGTTTCAGTTGCTGCCACTCCCAACCCCAACCCAGTTGCTGACAGCACCAGTCGGTTGTCACAGGTGCCAAAACTAGATTACGGATGTCCAGAACACAGAGGCAGTGCCAGTGGAGTCTACCACCATACTGGAGATGGTGAAGCCCCTGTGCACCTTGTAAATATGGTCAGCCAGGCCATGGAGCTTTTTGATGGTCCCCCCAAGAGAAATCTTCAACAGAGAAATGCTTCCCCAAACCTGTTCGTCCTCTGTAGTTCTTGAAATCTTTTTTCGTCCTCCACAACCAAGAGTTCTACAAGCTCCTTTAGAGCTCTGTGCAATGCAGTTTTCTCATTCCAGTAACAACAGAGGTCAAGGGCATGAGAAAAACAGTACTTGTAAGACAGACTCTTTAAGATCTATCTTGTTGATAGATCACAGCCTTACTCTTTTTATAAACAATGGAAAATAATTTCTAGAATGTGGCCAGCGAGATGACTCACTGGGTAAAGGCATTTGCTGCTTAAGGTGATGACCTATGTTCACTCTCTGGTACCCAAATACTGGAAGAGAAGAACTGTGGTGATTTGAATGAAAATGTTCCCTGAAGGTTCCAAGTATTTGGTCATTTTGTCCCCAGTTGGTGGCACTGTTTTGGGAAGTTTTAGGAGATTTAGGAGGTGTGGCCTTGCAGGAAGAAAAATGGGCTTTGAGAGTTCCTAAGCCTTGCTAGATTTCCAGTTACTCTCTGCTTCCTATGCCTGCTTGAAGATGTGATCACTGGACTTTCTGCTCTGGTCACCTCTGCTGTGATGCCTCCCCCATCATTATAGACTCTTATCCTTGGAACTGTAAACTCAAATAAATGCTTCCTTCCATTAATTACTGTGGTCATGGTGTCTTATCACAGCAACAGAAAAATAACTCATATAAGAATCAAATTCTTTAGGCTCTCCTCTGACCTCCACACACATGCCACAGCAGGTTTGAGCCCATTACTAAGGCAGGAGAGTTAGCTAGGCACTTTAACAGAAAGAACGATAGGAGCCAGACATGGTGGCACATAACTTCAATTCCAGCACTCAGGAGGCAGAGGCAAGAAGATATTTGTGAGATCAAAGCCAGCCTGGAGTACATGGCAAGTTCCAGGCCTGCTGGGGCTACAGGAAGACCCTGTCTCAAAAAATCAACAACAAAAAGAAGAAAGGATAAAAGAGGTAGAGGTCACATTTGGGGACAGAGGGTGACAAAGGATCTGGTTGAGTTATATTTTTATTGTCAGTACAGACACTGACAGACTTTGTTTCCCAAGATGCTGACAGGAAAATGTTTATATTTAGTTCTGACAAGGCCTGGATAGACTTGACTTCTCTAAACTCTGGAGGGTCTGGTGAACTTATCAGCTTCCCCTTCTTATTTTAAGGGAACAAATCAAGAATAAGGAAGAGGGCCTGGGTGGTGTCACCCCAACATAGAAGAAATGGACAAGTTCAAATGTAACTGGAAGATTCTCAGCTCTGAGGTCCCCCTCCCTTCCTGCTGGGCGTGTTTGGCTTGCTTTCTAAATAAAAGAACTTCTGCTTTTTGCCTTTTCTCTGAGTTGTGGCAGTTTTCCTTCTGTCTTGGATTGTCAAGTATTTATCCATCTTTCAGAACAAGTTCAGACCCCTAGACACCTTCGCCTTATCCTCAGCAGATCCTCGTTCGACCCTTACATCTTGAGGGCTCCTCTGTGATTTCATGCAGACCCCTGACTCAAGGTTGGTGTGTTTTTCTAAGAACTGTGACTTGGGAATCAAGAACAGTCATGAGTACCGGTGTTTTAGATGTCCCAGCTGATCAGGTGACTCCCTGGCCACAGCTAGCACAGTCACATCTAGCCAGTTCCCTTGGGTAGAAGGGGTAGTTAAGACAAGTAGGGGACTCTATCACTGCAAATTAACCCACAAAAAGAGGCAACTGTGCTGACCCCAAGTGGCAAGGCACTCTGTTGAAGAGGTAGAGTCAACTATGTCCTCCATCCCTTTGTGCAAGAGGGAATCCTGGAGGAATTTTCTGGGAATTTGGGCTCAAATCACAGCACCTCCCTGCTTACCCTACTCATCTTCTTGTTTCCTGCTTTGATCTACCCACCGCCCTTTCTGCCAGCCACCTTTCGATTGGTGCAAAGGCTGCCCATTAGACCAGTTTGGTTCTCTCTTTTACCATCTTGCTAAACACCATGTTACTCCTATTGGACAAATCTCCCTGGAAACCTCAGCAGCAGGAGGACTTAGTGACCACTGCAGCTAACTACTTAGTGACTGACATTCACCGCCTCAGATGGAATAGGGATTTTTGCCCCAGCACCTGTTATTTGGATTCTGGTCATCTTATGTGTCATGAGCTCCACTCTGTTACCACCACCCTCCTCCTCCACCACTGTCATCACTGGAAAGGACACAAAGGTGAGTTGACACCGTTGCTATTTGATGAAAGAGCTGTAAGTCACAGGACAGCGTCTGGTGGGGCTGCAGTGTCTTTTCCATGTTCAGAACTCACTTTACTTTTCTCCTGTTTTTAGCTCTTCAGTTTTCACGACCTTCTCATTACTTACTTTTCTACAGTCATCTCTAGTCACACTCCCAGTGTGTTTTTATCCCATTCGCCACACTCTCTAGTCACCTCTGGTCCCTTATTACAGACTCCAGGTGCTGTCTTCTTATCACTAACAGTCTGCATCAGTCACAGAAATCCAAACTCCTCGATGCTCAGTGCTAAAGACTCCATCTCACCCACCTTCCCTGCTTAGCTCCATTTCTGTTGCTGTGCTAAAATACCCTTAGAAGGCAACTTAAGGGAGAAAGTGTTTATTTTACTTACAATTCCCGGTTATAGACCATCAGTGTGGGGAAGTCAAGGCAGGAACTTGAAGGACATAGTCACATTGCATCCACAGTCAAGAGCAGAGAGAAATGAATTAATGCGTGCAAACTGTTACTCAGTCTGTTTTCTCAATTCTAATGCAGTTCAAAATCCAAACCTAGGAAATGGTGCCACTCACAACAGTGGAGTCTTCCCATCTCAATTAATGTAACTAAGAAAAATCATTTCCAGGCATGTTCACAAGCCAACATGATCTAGACAGTCTCTCACTGAGACCCCCTTCCCAGGTGAGTTGACAATTAAAACTAACCATCGCATCCCCCTACTATCAAAAGGCCTTCACTACCTCTACCTCTAAGTCATCTCCACTGACCACTATGTTGCACAGGGCATCTTTAAGGCTTGTCCGACTGTAGAGTCTTGTGGATCTGGTCAAGCTCCCTCAAGTTCTCCTCCAGCTTCTGAGCCATCTTCTGTAGTGTTTCGGCTGACTCTGATTTTGCCCCATCATGTAAGTGCACTGAGTCTTTTATAAGGAAACACACATCTACTACAAGGGAGAGACTTGCAGTGACTGTACCAGTGATTCTGGCTGTTTTGGTCATTGCCAAAGCAGTGCCTTTTAAGGCAGGTGGTACCTGAGTGGCTTGTTCGGCACAGAGTTCCCCAGTGGTCCCAAGGATCCTGGCATCTGCTACCAAGTGAGGGTTGTCTATGGTCATCCTGATGGCATGGATGTGCTCTATGAAGGAATTCATATTCTTGATATTGTAGATTCCAGAAGAAAGTTTGAATGTAATTTTACCTATAGCAACAATTTCCCTTATTATTTTTATGGTAAGTGAAACCATGTGCCTGGCTTCAGCTTCATCTGACCACCTGCTTGTTTCCTCTACAAGTGTAGTAGCAGTACTAGTTAGAGAAGCACTTATTCCCAACCCCAATCCAGTTGCTGACAGCACCAGACTGGCCCCTGCTGTCACAGGTGCCAGAACTATACCAAGGAGGCTCAGGACTCCAGAAACAGTGCTGGTGGCACCAGTCACCACAGAAGAGATGGTACAGGCCCTGTGAACCTTAGCAATGTGGTCAGCAAGGGCACGGAGCTTCCTGATGTATGCCTCAAGCTTCTTTTTCAACCCAGGAAAGGCTTTCAAAAACCTCTCCTTTTCCTGCAGTTCTTTTTGAAGTCTGTCTTTGTCCTCCACAGCTATGAGTTCTATAAGCTCCTTCACAGCTTTACGCAATGTAGCTTCCTCGTCCCTGTAACATCAGAAGTCAAGGCATCAGAAATTGTTTAGCCATAAGATACTCCACAAGGTCTGTCTTGTTCAAACAGATCTTACTACAAAACTGATGGAAAAGATTTTATAAATGTACAGACTTTGCATTCTACAATGAACATTTGATAATCATAGATGCACCATGGTCCTTAGTCCATGGTGGTCATTGTGCAAAGTCATGTCAAGACCCTCATTTGTGACAGGCACTTAATATGCCTTCCCTTAAGTTCTATAGAATCACTACCAAAAAATTTTCCCAGGGGGAACTTTGTTGATGTTGGCTTAGACCAAAATGAGGGCATTTCTTGGTACCCCATGGAGATTACCTGGACAATTCAGCTTCCACCACCAACGCATTCCAGTGTTCATCTTTAGTCAACAGGAGCTGCAGGTCCTCTCTGCTCTCCATGTCCTGAAGACGTTCGATGAGTCTCTGCATGAAACATTTCCTCAATACTTGGGAAGAAAAAGAATGAGGTCAGAGGACAGCAAGGAAGAGCATAAATGGTAAATAGTGTAAAGTGGTTAACAGTCAAGTTCCTCAGCGTCTGCCATGGGTACTTAATGGAGTCACCAGTGTTAAAGGCTGACTAATGTTCCCTAAATTCATATGTGAAAGTCCCTATGCCAGGTAACTGGTTTTAGAGAGAGCCTTTAAGGAACTGAAATAATGAAGATTAAATATCATCATAATAAATATAGGGCCCTGATCCATGGGATTGGTGTCCTTATAATAGTAAGAATAGACACCAGATACTGATTGTCTATCCATATATCCATCCATCTATCCATTATCTACCTCTCTTGTATCTTTCTCTGTGCATCTGTATTCTCTCTGCATCCCTCCCTCCCTCCTTCTCTCTCCCTCCCTCCCACCATACATGCAGGGGAGGCCTTGTACAGATAGTGAGCAGGCTGCCTCTGCAAACTAGAAGAAGCACCCTTGGTAGAAGCAACCTGACACTTCATGTTTATGAACTTTGACTTTCAAGCTCACAGAAACGGAAGCCTTTGGTTTAATCCCTCAACCTGTGATATTGTGGGCAGCTGGGAAGACTTGTACACCAGAGAGGTGGCATGTGCTTTGCGGTGAAATTAAGTGTTTTCAACTTAGAACAATAAAAAAGTGCATTTTTGTGTCTCTTGGTGTGAGTTCATCCACTGGAGCCTAATCAGTCTGTCTAGTGTTACACAAACTTGACTCCATAGGCCTTAACACATATGACAGAATGCATAAAATCCAGTGGAGGGGGGCACTATGGGGAGATGCAGATGGTGAGGGAGTTTTAGTATGATTAAGATGTAGTGTATGTGTGCTGGATAGCTTTAGTGTCAACTTGACACACCTGGGTTGAGGGAGTCTCAGTTGGGGAATTGCCTCTATTGGACTGGCCTGTGGCCATGTCTGAGGGGCATCTTCTTGATGAGTGATGTGGGAGGGCCCAGCCCACTGTGGGTGGTGCCACCCCTGGGCAGGTGGGCCTGTGTTGCATAAGAAATCAGGCTGATCAGAGGCCAGGGGAGCAAGCCAGTAAGCAGTGTTCCTCCATGGCCTGTGCTCCAGCTCCTGCTTCCAGGTTCCTGTCCTGAGTTCCTACCTTGGGCTCCCTGATGAACTGCAACCTGGGAGATGTAAGCTGAATAAACCCTTTCCTCCCCAAGTTGGTATTGGTCAGCATTTTGTCACAGCAATGGAGAACTAACTAGGACAGTATGAAATGCACAAAAATTCAATTAAAACAAAAAATAAGATTATTTAAAATCTTTTAGCTTTTCTGCTTTACGCTTTTCTGAACTATTTTGACTATTTTATTTGTAAAAACGCTTTGTCAAAAAGAGTTCCTACAGATGGAAAAATATAAATAAAAACATTTCTTAAAAAATTCAGCCAGGTATGGTGGCACACGCCTTTAATCCCAGTGCTCATGAGGCAGAGGCAGGTGGAGTTCAAGGCTAGCCTGGTCTACATAGTAAATTCCAGGCCAACTTGGACTACAGGGAAACCCTGTCTCAAAAACAGCAAAAAAAAATTTCAATGTCCACTACACACAAAACATATTTTTTTGATTTTCTTCCAAAAATTTCCATTTTTCAAAATGCATAGATGTTAGGAAATATAGTGGTAAAATACTTGTTTAAATTTACATGCTGATATTCATGATATGCACACTATAGAGAAATAACATTAGGCTATAAGCACAATTTTTTACATAAAATATAAGCTTAAAAACTGTAAATTTCTACCATCATAAATAGTTTTGCAATTCAGCAGGAGTGCATAGTAAGATCATGCATAAATATTACATCCTGCTTTATCCCAGAACTCTGTCTCTAGTTTCACTGTTTGGTTCTAACCAATATCTTAAAAAACACCTTGATACTGAGGCATTCCCGCTCCTCATCTAAAATAGGTAGTGCATATTCATCGCGCATGGTTAAATTGTATTAATAATAATCTTTTGTTCAAAATGAAGACAAACCACGCTACTGAATGCATCCTAATTTCAGATTTCTAATTAATTTACATAAATTTCAAATGTTAGGATGGTATACCAAAAAAAAAAATGCATCTTTTAACCCAGGGAGTGAGAACATTCCGAGGATGCTCTCAATCCACTGTGAGCCTCTTGTGTGTCAAACTGTGGCAACAAGACACTTCAAATGGAGCTTTCAACTTGTTAGATGTTTCTGGCATTAGTTTACGCTGAAGACCACCATTTTAAAAGAAAATACATTCAGAGCATCAAAGCTCATTGAACATAGGAAAGGTAAGGCTAGCTTTAGTGGTTTATTGTATGGCATAAAGGACCCATTTATAGGAACTGGTAAACATGCAAAACCAGATTCGAACAGACAACGGGGGAAAAGATTTCTTGTGCAGTAGGGAGTTTAGAGTCTCCTCAGATTCTGCAATAACAAAACCAGGCATAGAGTCATGCTGAATTTGAAAGTTGTTAGTAACACATACCGCCTGCTGACCCCCACTTTCCTAGCTTGTCACAACCCTTCCTGAGAGGCAAGGCAGGGAGATGTTTATCCTGGGCATATCTGACAATCAGAGCCATAGACAGTGTCAGTCTGGTGACTCCCCTTAGTCCCTCTGGGGGACTCCCTCTCCACCTTTAGCTCCTCAGCAGCACTCAGTTGTACAGCAACCTAATGTTGTAGAGCAAAAGGAGGAAACAACCAGAGAAGGGGACTGTGACTACCTCTGGAGGCCATGAGGGCTGCTGGGTCCTTGGCACCAGCCTCAGGATCTCTGACAGGATTTCCTCACTGGAGAAAGCTGGCCTGGAGTCCCAGCTACAGAGAGGAGAAAACAAAATGTGAGGTGGAGTAGGGACAGCTGCAGCGAAGGATGGTGTTCTATGGTTCCCTCTGGGATGGTAGAGAAGCAAAGGGACTCAGGTCAAAGGGCGTCTCCTCCCCTGGGCCCTGGCCTTCTGATGGACACCTGGAAGCCCAGGCTGGGAGCCTGCCTTCCCCAGCTGTGCACAAGCTCTGCAAATGGGCACACAGGGGTGCTGAGCACAGTCTCAATTCTCAGAGGCTGCCGCGTGTCCTCCTTGGGAAGGGAGAACAAGGGTTCAGGACTGTGTGCTCCTCCTGGGAATCTATAATTATTTCCCAGGGTCAAGTTCAAGACCATTCACCCTGGCTGGACACAGGGCCTCCTACCTGCTGCAGCCTCCTTACCATCCCCTGTGGGCTCCTCCCTCACAGAGAACGTTCCTCACCCCTATGGTGAGAATGTGGGAATGTGGTGCCAGGACCAACCAGGACAGCCTCATCCCACTTGCCTTGCATGACCCTGCTCTGGGCTCTGGAGATATTCATGAGGCATAGTCACCAGGATGCAGCCCCACTGAAGGAAAGTATGATTTCTTTATCATTCTGAAGTTCCTTTGCTTTTACGGACAGGGAAGACTCTCACTCTCTCTCCCTCCCTTCCCCAGTCCCTCTCTCACAGGCCCACCTGTAGTCTGACGTTTGACCCTGTGATTACACAGATCATGATGCTGAATACACGACTGTATAACATGGCCCTCCCTGGCAACCAATCCACCCAAACACACAGGGTAGACACTGCCTTCCTTATCCACTCCCCACAGGTTTAGCAGAGGACAGGGGAGTCTCAGGGGAGACAAGCCTGCCATCCACCTCACAGCATCCTCAGCAAGACATCTTCCCTCAGGGCCCAGCACAGACACATGCTCAGAGACACAATGCTCGACACAACTCTTTGGCTCCTTGTATCTCACAATCCAGCATTTCCACTATTTGGTCTTGGCAGCAATAACCCCCCAGGGTGAACTTCAGGGTGGTCAGGACATAAGAACCAGTGAGCTCTAGATCTCCTGCCCTCCTTCACATCCTTCTGTTCCTCCATTTCCCAAAGTACCCACCACAGCCACCTCCTCTTGGGAGCCTGATAACCAGGTCTCAGGCAGTACGGACCGGAGTTAAGCCCTAGACAGCAAGGTGATCCCATCTGAGTGGTTTGCCATGCTCTTAGTGCTTAGGACAGAAAGGAAGGGAGGGGCAACCAGATTTCATCCTTGCTGCAAGCCCAGTTCTGCTGCTGCTGACCTAGGCTGAAGCCTAACCCCCACCTGCTCAGCCTCCTTCACAGCATCCCACTGAGCTTATCCCAAGGAGACCATGATTTTTCTCTTCAAGAGACACTGAGAGGAGGGGCAGGAATGGGAATCTAAGTGGGCTCCAACTTACCCGGGCTTCTTCCTATAGCTGAGTTGGAAGCATATCAGCTATCCTTGCATGTGAACTGTAAATCAGCTCACCAGCTGCATATCAGACAAACAGCTTCCTGTTTAATATACCTTGTACCAGAAAGGGAAAGCGAAAGTGAGAGTTCCAATTTCTGAGAAGCAGAAAATCCAACACACAATAGAAGGGCCTCTACTAGAGTGCCACCCAGCCCCACCCTCCTTGCTGACCCACTCAGAGGAGCAGCCTTAGCTCCACATTCCAAGTCCTCAATCAGCTCCATCTCAGTTGGGACTTCTCTGAAGCCCTGGCACCACAGGTGATGGAACTCTGCATGGATCACTGTACATAGCACCCAGATCTGCCTGCCAGCCTCTCCCCCAGAACATCTCTCCTTCCTCCATTCCTCAGCACAGCCCGTCCTCTTGTGATCTGTTGATGCTGATGGTGGTGCTGTGGAGTTCTGTGTGCCTGCCATCTGAACATCTGTCACATGGGTTCTTTTACCAGGAGCACCTGCTCTGCACCTGGAACCACCATGCATTGCTTCCTCTCAGAAAGCATCTTCCATGACAGACTACCATACTCCCTGCTTGGATCCCATGGTACTTGGCAGAGAGGAGAAAAGTTTACTTGCTGGTTGCGGTGGTTTGAATGAAAATGTCCCCCATAGGCTCCAAGTATTTGGACATTTTGTCCCCAGATGGTGGCGTTGTTCTGGGAGGTCTTAGAAGGTGTGGCTATCCTAGAGGAAGCACATCACTGGGAGTGGGCTTACAGAGTTCTTAAGCCTTGCCAGATCTGCACTTGCTCTCTTGCTTCCTATGCCTGTGTGATGATATGAGAACCTAGCTTCTGCTTCTCCTGCTTTGGCCAGCTCCAGCCACCATGCCTCCCTGCCATGACGGACTGTAATTTCCCTGGAACTGTAAGCTCAAATAAACTCTTCCTTCTCTAAGTTGCTTTGGTTGTTTTTCTATCACAGCAGCAGAAAAGTGACTAATACAGTAATTGGTACCAGCAGTGGGGTGTTAGCTGTGAAGAACCTGACCATGTGGGGTTTTGGAAGAATGTGGAAGACTTTGGAAGCTTGGACTAGAAAAGGAGTTGATTGCTGTAAGCAGAGCTTAACAGGCCGTTCTAGTAGGGGCCTGGAAGAAAGTAGTGCTGAGAACAATGTAGTTCCAGAGGGAAATAAGGACTTAAGCAGCAATTGGGATATTTGGGCAAAGAGTCTGGCTGGAGTCTGCCCACAGCCAAAAAGTGTGCCTGATGCTAAGTTGAAAAGCAATGGACTAATTTCTCTGGCAGAAGAAATTTCCAGAGAGCCTAATGTAGAAATGGTGGTGTGGCTATTGATGGTGAATATTATGCAGATTTACAGTGAAAAAGAGCAAATGAGGCAGAAAGAAATACAGAATGGACAGGATGGATTGAAAAGAGCACTAGGAAAATAAATGTTGGGGCCCAGCCTTGTGCTGGAAAGGATCCATTTGATAAGGAGGGACACAGATTTGCACTTAAACAGTGGAGAGAGTGCCTCCAGGGAAATACCACACCCAGTTAAGCCTCCAACTTGTGAAAGGAAAATGCTGCAGGGGCCACTGAAGAGAAAAGCTTCTAAAATGGATAAAGCAGGCTGGGGTCCACCCCAAACTTGCAGCCAAACTTGGCAGTGTCCTTCACCTGGTGCTGGCTTTAGAGGCATGAAAGATGCAAGAGTGAAGGGGTCACCAGTTCTTCCTCCAAGGTTTGAGAGTCCCTCAGAGGCCAGGCAGCATGCAGCAGGGGTTCCCCTGCATAGAGAAGGCCCTGATAGGCCATTGTGTGAAGCTGTGAAGGTGAAGCCTGGTTGGCAATGGAGACCTCAAGATGTCCACGATGCCAGAGCTGTGAGGCATCTGCCAAGAAGACCCGCATGCAGGGAGTGGTACCAGCACAAGAGAGAGATGTGTGTTACATGCAGCAAAGCTAGAGAGGTTGAGCCATCTAAGCCTTTTGAAAGTAAAGTCCCAGAAGTTGGACATGGAGCTACTGGATTTGGTGTTTTCCCTGCTGGTTTTCAGTCTTGTTTTGGTCCCATATTTCCTTACTATGCCTCCATTCCCCCCTTTTGGAATGGTGATATATATTCGGTTCCACTGTATGTTGGGAGTATATAATTTGTCTTTTGATTTTATAGAGGCTTACAGTTAAGATATTTACCTGAGTCTCAGAAGAGACTTTAGACTGTTGACTTTTGAATAGTATTGAGACTGATAATGACTATGGGGACTTTTAAAGTTGGGCTAAATACATTTTGCATTTTGTATGGTCAGAAGCCTATGGCAGCCAAGGGGTGGAATGTGGTGGTTTGAATGAAAATGTCCCCCATAGGCTCCAAGTATTTGGACATTTTGTTCCCAGATGGTGGTGCTGTTTTGGGAGGTCTTAGGAGGTGTGGCTATCCTGGAGGCATCATGTCACTGGGGGTGGGCTTACAGAGTTCTTAAGCCTTGCCAGATCTCCAGTTGTTCTCTTGCTTCCTGTGCCTACATGATGATGTGAGAGCTTAGCTTCTGCTCCTCCTGCTCCAGCCACCTCAAGCCACCATGCCTCCCTGCCATGACAGACTGTAATTCCCCTGGAACCATAAGCTCAAATAAACGCTTCCTTTTATAAGTTGTTTTGGTCAATGTTTCTATCACAGCAACAGAAAAGTAACTAATCTAGTAATCAATAAGCCCACATAGCTCATTGGCTGTGAGATAGCTCTGGTTTGCTCTAGGTAGAAGGGATTTTAAGCAGGACTGGATGTGAAGACCAACTGACCCTTGTATCAGGATGGGTTTCCCCCACACACATATGTCCTTGGAGCTTGGTGGTCATCACCACCCGGCTTCTGACAGAAGAAAGCAGGTGGCACAGGGTCTTCACAAAGAGCTGCAACCACTTATCTTACTATTTTGATTGGAGTTTTAAATAATTTCCTGAGAATGACATTTCTCAGTGTTTTCCAATCAACATGTAATTACTGATAATATGGGGGATGTGTTGTGATTTTTTTCAGGTGTGGTGAGAGGCAAAGCCTTTCATCCCACAACTGAGGGACCAGCCAAGATTCAAGGAAAGAAGATCCAGCATCAGATATTAGATACTTGTAGCAATACTTATTTGAAGTTATAGTCATAATTTTTTTTTCTGTAAACTTCCTTGTTCCTGATTCTTCCCCTTTTATCAGCATGACTTTAGTTTGGCAGTCAAAGAAAACCACAGTGAGGTGCAGAACCTGGAAAATGTCCACACAAACTCTGGGCCAGCCGTGATGGGGCCCTTTGATCAGAGCATAGAATGAATTGGAACATTTTTTACATTCCTGAATAGAGTCGTGGTGGCCTCTAGATTCACCTCAAAGAGAAAAGCAAGGGTCTCGACCTTCAGAGGGGCAAGCAGAACCCAGCACATCTGGACACCTAAAGATCCTAGACCATCCCAGTTTGCCACAACAAAATTCACCCAGGATAGCTGTCACTTCAGAGTTGCAACTCAGCTAATCCCTTTGTCCAGAGACAATTGTAGTGAATGAGACCATGATCCATGCAAGGGAAACAATCACAAAGTGGTTTTGTGAGGCATCAATTGAACACTGGCACCAGAAAGTAGAGGGCAGAGTGGCCAGCAGTCAGTTACCTGGCCACCATGGCCACCCCATCCTAGCCTACACCCTGGTTAGGACAAGGTGGACACTGCACTGGGTGCCCCTGAACAGAGGCCAACCTCTCTGGTAGTCTCTGTTTCTCTGGGGACCTTGAGAATTGGCAGAATGTTTCCAACTGAGCATATGACATGGGCCTTCTAAAGCATCTACTCTCCTAGTACTGCAAAGCACAGGGAAGGGAACTGCGTGCTGTGATGACAGTGCTGGGTGACTGCCTGGGAGTGCAAGGGACTGATATTGAAACCTGGTCACCAGCGTCATCCCAAGGACCTTCCTATTTGTCGTTGCTGACACATCAGGCCCTGAATACTGTGGCAATTCAGGAAAAGTTAGGCCTAAGAATGCAAATGGAGGACTCTAACCTATGATTGTAATATTGCTGGGTTGAAGTACAGATAAACAGGCCTTCTGTTTGATGCATGTGTAGTGGTCAGGAGCATAAGACATTTGCACAGTGCATATAGTAGCTTTAGGATTCCAGTGTATTTTTGTTAATGTATTTTTTGTTGAATTTTTGTGCACGTCATACAAAACATCTTAATTGGCTTTATACTCCCTCTCTCATATGTAGCCCCCAGACCCCATCTCACTGGGTTTCATGCATTCTGTCATATGTGTTAAGGTGTATGAAGTCAAGTTTGTGTACCCAGATGTCCCTCAGTGCAAGTTCATCCACTGGAGTCTAGTCAGCCAACTAGAGTCACCCCCTTAAAGAAGATTAACTCTCCTTCACCCAGTAATCAGCTGTCTAAACAGTTCTTTGGCTAAGGTTGGGACCTGCTGCCAATTTTCCCTCCTATGCTGGGTTTTTATCTGATTGAGTTTGCTTGGGTCTTGTGTATGCTGTTGCCATTGCCATAAGTTCATATGAGCAAGCTCCCAGAGGCCTGGAAGATTCTACTTTCTTATGTTGGTGCACCAACCCTGGCTCTGACAATCTTTCTGCCCCCTCTTCCACAATCATCCCTGAGCCATGGGTGGGTGAGGTTTAATATAGGAGTCCTATCTAGGGACGTGCACTCTACAGTCTCTTATTCTCTACACTTTGGCTATTTGTGGCTTTCTGTGTGCATCGCACTCTGTTATATGAGGAAGCTTCACTGGTGAGAGTTGAGAAATGTATTAATATTCTCTTTGCCCCCATTCCACTATGTTCCATGAGTCTTAGGTGTACATGTGTCACTTTGGGCTGGGCATCTCTCAAACACTTATTCTCTGTGTGTGACAAGTTTTGGAACAGTGTAGTAACAAAAACTGTAGTGTTAAACAAAAAAAAGGAAAAGAAGCGTTTTTGAAGAGTGGTGAATGGTATACGTCTCTGTAAATATAAGGATTTATATTTAGCATACAATAAGAAACTGAGGTGTATGTTCTCTCTCATTTGTGGATCTTAGCATCAAATCCTTATATGTGAGTGTATATCCTTATGTAACTGCAGGAGCCAGGAAAATGGAAAGGAACCATGGAGGTAAAGGGAAGGAAAGAGCCCAAAAGAGGGGGACAGTAGGAAACAGATATTACCAAAGAGGAAATGGGGAAAATTGAGATATTCAACTGGGAAGGGAGGAGGGAAGGACATACAAGGAACCACTGGGGTAAAGGGGAAGAAGGAACTCAAGAGAGGGGGGATAATAGGAGACAGGTATTATCAAGGGAAAAATGGGGAAAATGGGGGGTACTTTAACTGGGGAGGGAGGTTAGACAGGGAGAGAGATAGAAGAGATAAATAAAGCTTAGGTGGTGTGAAAAACCAGAGGGAAATGTATTAGCTCAAAAACCTACTGAAAAATGCATATACAATATCTGAACACGAATGCATATGTAACCTGAAGGCTGTATAACAAGAAACACAGTGCCGCACAGGAGAAACCACCCTTCGAGTTATTGGTCAGGGTAGTCTAAGAGACTCCCAAAATAACACAGGCTATTGCCACAGCCCTTGATTATCTTCCAGAACTTGAAGGTACGGTTCTATTGCTGAAACAGGACATGCTTTGGACATGGGATTTGGAGTGACAGAGTTGGAACTGACCTGGAAACCTCCTCCCTGGACTAGCTCTCATAGTTTTGGAGGATACTATGCAAACTGCTAAGGGAGAAAATCAGTTAATGGTCCAACCCCACCTTTGAAGCCTAATAACCACAACAGTGACCAGCACAGCAAATCATAGCAGTACAGTAGTGACACTTATCTTGGGGGGGGGGTGGTAATCAACAGCTATCTAATTGGACTTTAAAGCCCTCTCAATGGGAGGGAGGGAACTCATTAATATAGTAAATACAGTCAAATACTCATAGCAGGAGAGGTCATAGATCCTAGAGAAAGCCCTACCTTTGTCATAAACCTAGACAAATGTAATTTCTTACTGTATGCTAAAAATAGTATTCCAATTTAAAACAGGATTGAGAAATTGACTCAGAGGCTGGAGTTAATCTTGAAGACTCTGCAGAGTGCTCAGGAAGTTGCCAGAGCTTTCATCAGAGGGAAGAACAGCCACCCCATCAGACAGCTCTGCGGCACATGCTAAGGCACCACCTACTGGAAAGGAGGATTCCGTATAGAATTGTCACACAGTCCAGAAAGTCTACCTCTGAGTAAACACACTCTACTAGTTTGCCTCCTATTACTGTAATAAGACACTCAGAGAAACCCACTGGGAGAGGAAAGGGCTTATTCATCTTACATTTTACGTTCTATCTTCAAGCAAAGCCAAGGCAGGAACTCAAGGTAGGAACCTGGAGGCAGGAAATGAAGCAGAGACCATGCAGACACACTGCTTACTGTGTGGTATCCTCTGGCCTTCACAGCTGTTTTTCTTGTATAGCCCAGGCCAACCTGCCCAGGGTAGAACTGGCCATAGTGGTTTGTATCCTCCTATAACAACCAGGAATCAAGAAAATGCCTCACAGACATGACCTCAGGTCAATCTGATAGGGAAATTCCTCAACTTAGGGTCTCTCTTCAGAGATGTGTCAAGGTAACAAACAAGATTAGCCATCACACACAAAACAAATGAAATCAGAGACACAAACATTTGACTCACACACTCAAAGCAAAGTATTTCACAACAGTCAAAAGGTGTAAGAGAAAGTGCAGCCTGAACAACCTGCACACGCGCCACTGCAAACAGGCCAAAAACATCTGGCTGAGTTTAATCTGTATTCTGCCAAAGGACCTGGAGACGGCTGACGCAAGATGGCTCAGCGGACAGGGCCAATGAGGATCAGACACAATCCAAGAAAGCCTACTGGGGCCAATGGGACACCGGGAGAGGGGATATAAGGGAGCCCCATATCCGCAATAAACGAGTCTGCAGCTGCTCGCACTGCCTGCTTCTCACCTGACTCCCAGAGTCTGTGTTGTGACTCCGCGCCAACTCTACCCCTGCCCAGAGGGCCCTAGGACACCCAGAACAAAAAGGTGCAACAGTCCAGGTGTCCATCCATCCTTGAATAGATATGAAAAATGTAACAACAGAGGGAATATTCTTCAGCATTAAAGAAGCAGGAGGTTCTGATACGTGTACAACACAGATGAAGGAGAGGACATTAGTGTATTGAAATGTTAGTCATGGAAGGACAAATCCACTCATGATGACCGTGCAGCAGTGAGGTCCTGCAGAGGGGGATGGGTGGTGGTTACAAGGACTGTTGGGGGAGGAGCTTTTATTGAATTTTTGTATATTTCATACAGAACATCTCAATCAATCTTAATCATTTTTATACCCCTTCCCCACTGGCACCCTCCCATAGCTCCCCACTGGAATTCATACATTCTGTCATTTGTGTTAAGGCCCACTGTATCAAGTCAGTGTTCCCAGATGTCCCTCGATGCAAGTTCATCTACTGAGGGCTAGTCAGCCTATCTAGAGTCCCTCGCTTTAGGAAGATCAGCTCTTCCTCATCCAGCAGTAATCAGTTGTCAGTGTTTCTTCAGCTAAAATTGGGGTCTGCTGTTCATTTTCCCCAGTTTTATGCTGGGTTTTTGTCTGCTTGAGTTTGCCTGGGACTTGTGTTTGCTGACACCATTGCTATAGATTCACATGAGCAAGGTCCTAGGAGCCTGTAGGACTCTATTTCCATGTGGTCATGCACCCTGGTTCTTACAACCTTTCCACCCCTTCTTCTGCAACGCTCCCTGAGCCCCGGGTGGGTGAAGTTTAATATAGAATTCCTGTCCAAGGACCAGCATTCTGCAGACTCTCAATCTCTACACTTCGGCCATTTGTGACCTTTTGTGTTCCTGGCCATCTGTTGCATGCGGGAATTTCATGATGAGAATTGAGAGATTCGTTAGTGTCCTCTTGACCCCTGTACTACGTTCTGTGAGCCTTAGGTGTAGAGGTTGCATTGTAGATGTGCCACTTAGCCTTGGGCAATTAATTCACAGACAGTATCTGTATGTGACCAGTTATGGTACTCAGTAACAGTGGGAATAATTTTTACTTAAGTGTGCAGAGCATCACTCTGCAAGACAGAACTAATTCTAATCTGGATTGTATATTTGCTCCACACTGTGAAGCTGTTCCTGCCACTTTAATACACACCTGATGGTTGTGACAAAGGTCAGTTTTATGTTATACATATTTGACTACAACTATCTCAAATCTTAACTTTTTAAAATTTAAAATTTTTGTTTTTTGGTCTTTTTGATACAGGGTCTCCCTGCAGCCCCAGCTGTCCTGGAACTCACTATTTAGACCAGCATGTCCTTGAACTCACAGAGATCCACCTGCCTCTGCCTCCCAAGTGCTGGGATTAAGGGTGTGCACTACCACGCCCAGCAATTTTAATATTTTTTAAAAATATTTTATTTATTTTATTTATGTGTATGAGTGTTATGCCTGCATGTAGGTAAGTGCACCCGTGTTGTGCAATGCCCACGGAAGACAGAAGAGGCTGTCGGATCCCCTGGAACTAGAGTTACAGACAGCTGTTAGCTGCCATGTGGTTGCTGGGATTCAAACCCGGGTCTTCTGCAAGAACACTCAGTGTTCTTAACTGCTGAGCCATCTCTCCAGCCCCAATTTTAATATTTTAATGAATAAAAGCGTTATATCTGCATATATGTAAGTGCACCTGTGTCATACAGCTCCTGTGGAGGGCAGAAGAGGGCATTGGATCCCCCGGAACTGGAGTTACAGATGGGTTTTAGCTGCCACGTGGGTGCTGGGATTTGAGCCCAGGTCTTCTGCAAGAACAGCCAGTGTGCTTAACTGCTGAGCCATCTGTCCAGCTTGGTCTTGAATCTTTTAATATCCTTTACTAGAAAACAATTAGCACACAAAGTGCTCTCCACAAATATTTTCAGTGTTTTCACACAAATGGTCACTGACTCTTCAAAGAAAGCCCAGAGATGAAGCATTTATTCCCTTGTTTTCCACAAAAGAAAGGCAAAGTTCAGACAAGGGGAACGATCTCACCAGAGTGGTCCAGCTTGGATCGTGTCCAGGTCTTTCTGATTCCTCTTTTGGCTTTCTGACTAAGCTGGATCTCTAAGATATAAGAAATCCTTAAATAGCTCATCATCTCAGAATGTGATTTTTCTTCCCTACATTTCCCCATAGACCTGAGATGAGTCACAACACTTCAAATACTATAAGATTACTGCCCAGTTCCCACTGGCCTGTGGCTAATGAACATCAGCACCACTGTCTGGCTGGGCCCTCAATAACTGATGCCACTGATGCCAAGTTCACTCCACACAGCCAGGGAACGGGAAAAGCTGCTTGAAATGTTGACAGTACAATGTGCTGTGGCACCAATAACAAGCTGTAGTCCCTATTGTAACACTTTGCTTCATGTACACATACACATATACAGAGAGAGAGAGAGAGAGAGAGAGAGAGAGAGAGAGAGAGCGAAGTTAGGAGTCTTGCACTCTAAGATCTCACGATGAAATGCAGTAGGTGGAGATTATCTGGGTGTTTCATCAACATGAGGAGTGAGTGCATTTGCTCTTGTCTTGGGCTCTCAGAAGAGGTTCAGGAGTTGTTTATATGAAAAGGATGCACATGTTTGTAACCAAGGGATTTACTATACAGAGGAATTGCATGCTGTGGCAGCTGCCTGACTTGAGACCTTCCCAAGGTGTGTCTCTATTATTCATCTCCTCTTCTCACCCACGAGCCTGATGATCCAAGAATCTACTCACCAGACCCAAACTATGTTGGGTCATTCTTTTCAAGCTAAGAATCTGAAATCTGAATAATGGTGCTGGTATTGTGCGACAGACTTTTCCTGGGAATATGAAACACACGCATGTCTGTTTACCCCAGAACAGGGCAGCCAAAGTAATGATTGCACCAATGCCACACTTGGTGAACCAATGACTTTTTACTGCCCTTACTAACAGGAGTATGGCTGAGGGGTTGCTCATATGGAGCAGAGCTGACTCAAGGCAGCTGCATCACGGAAAAACTGACCCAGCACAGGGGGAGACCTCAGGAAAGCTCTCTGCACAGCTTGCAGGTAGCGCTACACACTGAGAATCTCTTCTCTGCAGTTCAGCTGTCAGTCTCCTCCTCCAGAAGTTGTTTACTGCTGTTTACATTGCTAGTGAGGGATCCTGGAGAATCTTCCAAGTTTCTGTTCTCCCAGACACGTGACCTTTTGTTTATGTCCTGAGTCTCATGAGCCTCCTTAATCCTATTGGAAAGAATATTTCAGTTTGTAGGGAAAGGCCACACAACATCTGGCAGTCAAGGTGTTTGGACCTTCACCATCTGAAGGCAGAGCGCGCTGAGTGCAAGGTTATAATAGAAATTGCAGTTATCGAGGTTCAGGGAAACTTACCGGGACGGCACACATAAGATCCTAGTGTTGTTGCTGCGTCCACTACTCTGGGACTTGAGTAGATTTTCTTCTTTCTTCCTTGCTCTGAATATGCTAATTCCCCTCAGTGGATGCTCTTTTTCATTCATGTCAGTCAGAAACCACTTCCATTGCTTACACCCAAAAGAATCTCAGCTCACACAAGCACTGCAGGGGAACTGCACTGAGTGCAAGGTTATAATAGAAATTGCAGTTATCGAGGTTCAGGGAAACTTCAGCACTCAATGCCTGATGCACTCAGTGCCCAGGGGATGTCTAAGAAAGAATGTGAATTAAGCAAGAGAAGGAGAGACTTAACTGAATGAAACCTGGAAGTCAGGTGAGAGGCGAGAAAGGGATTGTGGCTCTGTGAACTCTTCAGGAGAAATGGAAGAATCAGTGCAGGCCACAGGGGAATATGGACCCACGGAGGCTTAGAGGGATGGTGAGAAGCTCGCAGCAGGGTTGTTCACACACACAAAGCCCTGCAGGCTCCCCCGGGAGTAACAGGAGATGGTGGGACAGGTTGCACATCCTGTGCTCTGTTCCTGCTCAGGGCTTCCACTCAGATGCTCCACCTAGCAAAATAGACAGTACCCCCTGAAGGAGCCCTGTGTCAGCTTCCTGCTCTCTTGCCTGGAAATAAAAGATTCTGTAATTCTTCTTTGAAGACACCTCAAAAGATCCTGGCAGATTTAATCACTCATGTTTGGGGAGAGTTGGAGGAACTTAGGACAGCAGGAAAGCAGGGAAGGACCCCTTTTCTTGCTCCTGGGATTGCATCTTCCCTTAGGACCTTGCAACTGTTGCAACTGCTAGGGGCCAGAAGCAAGAGCCCATACAAGGGAGGATATCCTGGCAGGGACCAGTCAGGGAGTCAGGAAAGGAGAATGCCTGGGTTTTATAAAACACCCAACCTAGAGCCCCCCTGGAGGACATTCAGGTCTGAGACCCCTACATCCTGATGGAAGCTGTTTGTTCTAATGAAGTTTGTCGACTTAGCTTTCCTAGCTCCCCTTCCGTGGCTGTGGCTTCTCAGTTGCTGTGACTGTGGATTTTCTGTACCTGTCACTTTCACTTTCTTCATGTTTCTGTCTTTTGCGTTTCATGGATGTTCAAGTCATTGTTCATCCCACAGGAAGAACTCAGAAGATCCCCTAGACCACCATTCACCCCACGATCCCTACAACAACGTGGAGAATTAAATGAAGAACATGTCATTTTATCCACTATTGCCCTTCCCTGTGTCGATCCTCATGGTCCCTCAACCTACTCCAGAATCAGTTCCTTCATATGCCGCTGTGCATGCAGTCCTTTCCTCTGGTGGGACCTTTGGGAACCCCTCACTCCAGCAGGCACCTGTAGCAGCCTGAATCCTGGAGGTTTTCCTTGGGGTAATGGAACCCATTAGAGAGCTGCAAGCAGGGAGTTAATCAAATCTAGATTTTCAAGGGTCAATATGGTCACATTTGCAAAATGTACAGGAGATGATGCATTGCCAAAAGGAAAACCGTTCTGAAAGTTCTTGTAGGAGTTGGAGAAATGTGGGGGGCAACTTGCATGAGGATGCCCACTGCACTAATGCAGGAGGGTAGCTAGGCACCTTGGCAGAAATAAAACTAGGGGAAGAGTCCACGGATGGGATGCAGTGTGACAAGGGGCCTGGCTGAGGTATTTTTTACTGTTGGTACAGATGTTGACAGAGAGGCTTTGTTTCACAAGATGCTGACAGGAAGGCTTTTATCTTTATCTCTGGCAATCTTGACATTTCTGAATCAAGGGGGGCTGGGAGGCTTATCAGCTCCTCCTTCTTAGTTTAAGGGGGCCAATCTAGAATTAGAGGGAAGACCTTCATTGCCTCACCCCCAGGGCACAATCAGTGGACAAATTCAGGTGTAACTGAGGAATTCTTTGCTCTGAGGTCCCCCTCCCTTCTTGCAGGGAGTTTGCTCTCAGCCCTGAGCTCCTCTTCCCTGTGGGCCTGGAGTCTATTTGGCTTGTTTGCAAAATCGAAGATCTTTGGATTTTTGCCCTTCTCTGAGTTTCAGAGGTCTTTCTTCTCTCCTGGATGGTCTTTCCCTTGCCTGTGTTTTAGAATGAGTCTGGTCCCTTAGACACCTTTACCTCATCCTCATCAGACTCTCAATCACACCTTACATCTTTTCTGAAAACCCAGACCAATATATTCAAGCCTTCCAACAGCTGAACAATCTCTATGATTTAGGTTGGAGGGAGGGTCATGCTCCTCCTCAACCAGATCCTAACCTGTGTGGAGAAACAGTCTTGGGATTGGCTGTCTATCCATATGAGCAATAAATTCTAGGTAATGACTCTCAGGTTCCTCAGCCTTCTGTCCCCATGGAGGCCCAAGCTATCCTTTTATCTGACCCCCACTGGGACCTGATGGACCCTTATGGAGACTGGGACCATAAACACTCATCTATTGCATCTTGGAAAGTCTTAGGATGGCAGAAGATAAGCCTTTAAATTATTCCCACTGTTGTTCAGAGGGATCAGAAGTCTCCAATCACCTACCTGCAGAGATGTAAGGAGTCCATGAAAAGGCATACTAGTATTTTTCCAGGGTCTGTGGAGGAAGAGGTCCTTGAGGATAAATTCCTAACCCAGTTGGCACCAAACATCCATAAAAAGTTTCAAAAACTAGTAGCTGAGCCAGGAAAAAATGTGGAACAATTGGCCCAGGACACCACACCAGTTTATTATCATTGGAACCTGGAAAAGGAAAAGATAAGACATGAGATCCTGGCTCTCGTGACAGTCACCCATGGAGGGACAATTCCAAAGAGCCCAGAAGGAATATAGTTCCTCTGTGGACAACCGAGCATTTCAAAAGAGAATGCCCCAAGAGGGAGAGAGACCTTCCAGATGTGTCTCAACCTCCACCTGGAACCTGTCATAATTGCCAAGGCAATCGATGGATGGTAAGACGTCCACTGGGCACTTGAGGTCCAAGGCCAAATCCTCTCATCACAGAGACAAGTCTCAGGTCCTGTTCTCCAGGCCCCCTTAATACCAGTCCAACTTGAAGAGCTCTAGATGACCTTGTGGGGTGTGGGGCAACATGTCCTCAACTTCCTGTTAAATGCTGGATGCAGGAGCTAGATTTTTTTTTATGCCCTTTCCCAGGGGCCTCATTTTTAAAAGACTGCTGTTTTTAGGGGCTTGTAAAGCCCCAATGTAAAAAGACTCCCATTTTTATCAAACTAGCGCCTGGAAAGACACTTCACTTCGCTGAGCCCACTTCCTGCTCGTGGGGAAACTTCTCATCATTTCTTCCTTAGGGTAGCAGACACCTTGGCTCCACTGTTGGGAAATGATATCCTCCCCTAATGGCAGATTAAGCTACTTTTGCCCCTATGCCTATGCCTTCTCCTGTAGACTAAAATAGATTATTCAGTGTAGACAGATGGGGAAACTGTGGGCAGAGTAACAACCGCTCTATGATCTTTACACACAGAAAGGATATTACTTACTTCCCTCATAAGAAGCAGTTTCCTCTGAGACCTGAAGTCCTGGAAGAATTCAGACCTATTTTTCTGGCCCTTAAGAAACAGAGGCTTTTTTTAAGACAGGGTCTCCCTGTAGCCATAAGTTGGCCAGGAACTTGGAATATAGACCAGGTTGTCCTAGATCCCACAGAGATCCACTTGCCTCTGCCTCCTGACTGCTGGGATTAAAGACACACACCAGTATACCTGCCAGAACAGGGACTACTGAGGGAGTGATCCAGCCTTACAATTCACCCATCTTGGGTGACCCAAAGACAAATAGAGATTAGTCCAAGATCTCTCACTAATGAGTGAGCCTGTGGTCCCTCTGTACCCTATAGTGCCAAATCCCTACATCTTTTTAAAACTCAAATTCCCTCTAAGATCTTATTATTCTGTTCTGGATTTGAAAGATGCTTTCTTCTGTATCCCCCTATGTTCACCAGTCAGCCTCTATTTACCACTGAAGATCCAACTCTTACATTTGTACAAGTTACCTGGACTGCCACAAGGGTTTATAGATACAGCCCCAATTTATTCAGGCTGGCTTTGACCCAGTACCTCATGAACTGGTCAAGAACCTGCACTACATTACTCCCATATGTGGATGATTTGCTACTCTGTGGGGCATCTGAGAAGAACTTTGTCAGGAAACTGAATCCTTCCTCAATTTTCTAGTCACGAGGGGATATAAAATCTCTCAGCTTTCCCATTGAAATCTACCTGATGACCATTGAAATCTACCCGATGATTTTATAGACTTACATAGGTGCCAAGTGCAACCGATTATGACTAGCAATAATCAGATACATACAGATTAGAGATACATGTGCCAACATCTCAGTGTTAGTAGCAAAAACAATGAGTCTTTCTACAAGGAACAATATATTCTAAAATGAAAAGGAGATCTTTTTTAAAAGTTAAAAACTCATTCAATTTTATGTCTTACAGGCCTTTACTGAGTTCAATGTATACTGTGTTCAATATTGTACAACTGTATTAATTCAACTGTGAACCTAGAAACTTACAGCCACTTGTGAAAGAGATGCACTCTTGCTCTGGAGTGTGTTACTGAATATGTTAAAGCTGTAGTGAAATGCTTCTTCTAATCATGCAGTTATTAAAATTTTTAAAAATGATTAAAATAATTCTTCAAAGCAAAAAACATCTCAGCTTTCATTTTTAGCTTTTTTAATATTTTATTATTTTTATTCAGATTCCCCTGGAACTGGAGTTAAGGACAGTTCGTAGCCACCATGTGGGTGCTGGGAATCGAACCCGGGTCCTCTGCAAGAGCAGTCAGTGCTCTTAACCACTGAGCCGTCTCTCTAGGCCCTCATTCTTAGCTTTTTAAGAGTTCTCACACTGCTTTCCATAGTGGTTGCATGAGTTTGCAAACCCACCAGCAGTGAATGAATGTTTCCCTTTCCACACATTCTCACCAGCATTTGGTATCTTTTGTGCTCTTGATCTTAGCCAGTCTGACTGGGATAAGATAAAATCTTAAAGGAGTTTTGGTTTGCATTTCTCTGATTACTTTTAAAGGTGATTCTTAGTCATTTTTATTTCTTTATTTGAGAGCTCTATTCAGGTCCTTTGCCCATCTTTTTATTGGATCATTTGTTTCCTTGTTTCTCTGTTTTTTAAGTTCTTTGTATATTCTGGATATTGATCCCCTGTCAGATGTGTAACTGGTGAAGAGTTTCCTCTTCATTTCCTTAGTTGTTTCTTTTGCTGTATAGAAGCTTTTTAGTTTAATGAGGTCCTACCTGTCAACTTTTTGTTGTTGTCATTTGTTTTGTTTTACCAAAATAAACCTTCATTTATATTGATTTCTCTCAGGTATTTTGTCACAGCAATGAATAAACCACCACCCACAGGGATGAGACCCTGTCTCTTGGATCATTCACAGTCTGAAGACAGCAACCTCAGCTTTGACACAGGGACTTGTGGTATCCAAATCCTCACCAGCTAACTGCTTCACCAGCCATAAGCAGACAGTCATTGGCCAGTTCCAGGTTTTCCGTCTTGTACTCTCTCAGGACTCTGTGGACCTGTTTCCACAAGGCTCTGAGCCTCATCTGGAAAAAGCATTCTTCTGCTCACTTGGGCTTTCCGGGTTTTGTGAACCCATGTGGTTTCCTATCTGGCCAGAGAATACTCTCCTAAGAGGCATCTTTTTATTTTAAAAACTTTAAATATACTGTGCACACATAGTCAGAGGACAGCCTGCAGGAACTGGTTCTCTCCCCAACCCCCTACCATGTTGAGTTCCAGAGCTCAAAATCAGATTGTCAGGCTTAGAAGTGGTTTCCTTTACCTGCTGAGTCATCATTCAGGCCCCTAAATGGCATCCTGATCTGTCAGGGGAAAGTTAGGAAGCCAGGCTGAAGGCTCCCCCCACTATCTTGTAGGTTAGCTACCTCTGCTAGGAAGTGAGTGACCACAGAGCAGTCCTCACTGAGGGGAGCTATCCCACCCTCTGACAGTGCAAACATATCTCTCACCTCTACCTATAGGTCTCAAACAAAAGACCTGGTGTCTGTGACTTACCAAATCTGTTACCTGAAGAGGCAGGAGACAAGACAGAACACAAGTTGGGAAACCAACACCCAAGAGTGGCAGCGACAGAAACACCTGCCCATCTCGCACAGGGGTGTGGTGTTGGGAGTTCCCCTCCTTGCATTCATAGTGGGAGATACAAGGACTGAAGATGGGAATTGCTGGTGGGGATCTGGGTGTGAGGCAAGGCAGGCCAGGTGATGGAGAACACATGCAGAAGCAGTAGGCCTGTCTTCCCAAACGACACTTCCCAGCAATTTCCCAGGAACCTCTCAGCAAGTTCCCCTCAATGGGGACACTGGCTGTTCCTGTTCTATTACCCCATCCCATCCACCCCACCCCCCAGGACAAGGGAGGGACCTACTGTCACCTCAGTGACTACAATGGTAGTGGTGGCTGCTACAGCAGTTAGAGCTCCTCTGTGGGACCCCTGCTGCTGTGACAAGGACCGGCCTTGGCTGAAGAACTTGCCACCCTCAGAGCACTCTGCAGTCCGCTCACCTAGGTGTCCTTCTGAGCAAGGTTGGAGGCCACAGTCTGGGCACTGAGTGGTTTATGGCCTGAGTGGTTGCACAAGTACACACTGAGGTTGGACACGACACGAATCGCTTGCCACACAGCTCGCAAGCTCCTTGGTGTGTGTGTGCAGGTACCTGGTGAGGTCCAAGCGGTTCGTGAAACCCCAACCACGCTCTGGGGACGGGAAAGGCCTCTCTCCCGTGTGGCCGCGCTGGTGCACCTCGAGAGCCCTTGCCACACAGGTGGTGCACACGTGCGGCCACTCACCCTGGTGGCTGAGCTGGTGGCTCAGTAGTGTGGAGCACTCTCCAGAATCCCTTGCGACACTCCGGGCACTTGAAGGGCTTCTAGCCTGAGTACCTCTGCAGGTGTCGCATGAGCATGGAGCTCTTGCTGGAGCTCTTGCCGCACACAGCACATCCCTGGACCTCTGCGCCCGCGTCGCTGAGGCTTGGGCTAAGAGCACAGCCCCGCGTTGGGCGGCG
>NW_008356954.1:86003-108734 GCF_000622305.1 Nannospalax galili
GTGGGGGACTGGGCAAGGGGGGACGGGGAGGAAGGATGGCGCGATGGAGGGATGGACGACACACATTGTCCTCTCTGCGTCGGCAGCTCTGTTTCCTTGAAGCCTTGAAGCCTGGTTAGGGCCAGAGAGAAGAGGACAGGGCCTCAGAAAACCCGTCTGCGGACTCCTGGCTTGCTTGGTGCAAGGCCAGGCATCCCTGCTGTTCAGAGCCAGGCTGCGGCTAGGTTCACCCTACACTGTGATTCCTCATTCTGTGCTGAAGTTTAGATCAGCAGGCATATAGCCAAAGGATTCATCTACTGTAGAGCTACTTGTACATCCATTTTTTTTTAATTTTTTACTGTTCTTTTCACAATAGCTCAGCAATGGAAACAACCTAAATGTCTCTCAACTGGTGAATGGATAATGAAAATGTGGTACATTTACACAGCGGAGTTCTACTCAGTGGTAAGGAAAGATGAAATCATGAAATTTGCAGGTAAATGCATGGAACTAGAAACTGTTACACTAAGTAACACAGACTCAGAAAAACGGGCGACATATGTTCTCTCTCATTTGTGGATCTTAGCACCAAATTCTTATATGTGAGTGTATATCCTGATGTAATCACAAAAGCCAGGAAAATGAAAAGGAAACATGGAGGTAACGGGAAGGAAAGACCCCCCCCTCAAGAGAGGGGGATAGTAGGAAACAGATGTTACCAAAGGGGAAATGAGGAAAGTTGAGTTCTTCAGCTGGAAAGGGAGGAGGTATGGGTATACAAGGAACCATGGGGGTTAAGGGGAAGAAGGAACTCAAGAGAATGGGGGAATAATAGGAGACAGGTGTTATAAAGTGGAAAATGGGGGTATTTTAACTGGGGAGGAAGGAGGAAGTTTAGTGGGGGGGGATAAATAAAGCTTAGGTGGTATGAAAAACCAGAGGGAAGTGTATTGACTCAAAAATGTACTGAAAGATACATGTACAGTATCTGAACATGAGTGCATGTGTGTAGCTGAAGGCTGTATAACAAGAAACGCAGAGCCAGACGGGAGAAACCTCCCTTCCAGTTGTTGGACAGGGCAGTACAAGAGACTCCCAAAATAACACAGGCTATTGCCACAGCCCTTGATTACCTCCCAGAACCTGAAGGTAAGACCCTATTGCTGAAAATAGTACATGCTTCGGACACAAGACTTGGAACAATGGAGCTGGAACTGACCTGGAAGCCTTCTCCCTGAAGACTAGCTCTCATAGTTCTAGAGGATACTATGCAAGCTGCTATGGAGAAAATTAATCAATCAACCCCAGCTTTAAAGTCTAACAGCTACAACCACTGGCACAGCAAACTACAGCGGTGCCGTAGTGGTACTGTTATTTTGGGGGTAATAAACAGCTATTTAATTAGACTTAAAGCCATCTCAATTGGAGGGAACTCATGGGTGTCACTGTACACATAGTTAAATAGACATGGCTGGAGAGGCCATAGATCCTAGAGAAAACCCTATTCCTGTCGTATCTCTAGACAAATGTAATTTCTTACTGTATGCTAAATATGGGTTCTTATATTTACAGACAAGTAGAACATTCACACGAGTCAAGGAAGCTTTTTGTTTGCAGCAGATGGAGGCTATCACAGAGTTCCACAACTGATCACACACAGAGAGTGTCTGAGAGATGACTAGCCCTAAGACACATCTACAGTGGAACCACTACACCTAAGGCTCATGGAACACAGAGGAACAGGGAGCAGAGAGAATAGTAATGCATCGCTCAACTCTCACCAGTGAAGCTTCCTCACGCAACAGAGTGTGATACATACAGTGGCCACAACTGGCCAAAGTGTAGAGAACAAGAGACTGCAGAGTGCGTGTCCCTGGATAAGACTCATATTAAACCTTACTGTGATGGCTAATCCTGGGTGTCAACTTGACTGGATCTGGGATTAACTGAAATGAAAGAGATCTTATTGATTGGATCATCTGAAGCTGGGACCTTGTTCATATGAACTTATACCAACGGGGTCAACATGCACAAGACCTATGCAAACTCAATCAGACAAAACCCACCATAGAACTGGGGAAATTGGCAGCAAGCCCCAACCTTAGCTGAATAACTATTGGCAGTTAATTATTGCAGGGTAAGAGAGAGTTGATCTTCTTTAAGGGAGTGACTCTAGATAGGCTATCAGTTCCAGTGGATAAACATGCACTGAGGGTCATCTGGGTACATAAACTTGACTCAATAGGCCTTAACATATAGGGCAGAATGAATGAAATCTGGTGAGTTGGTATGGGGGTGCAGATGGGGGGCATAAAGATGATTAAGATGTTTTAAGATGTTTTGTATGAAGTGCACAAAAATTCAATAAAAATATACAGAGTGCTGGGCGTGGTGGCACACACCTTTAATCCCAAGACTTGGGAGGCAGAGGCAGGTGGATCTTTGTGAGTTCAAGGCCAGCCTGGTCTACATAGTGAGTTCTAGTACAGCTGGGGCTACAGGGAGACCCTGTCTCAAAAAGACAAAAAAAAAAATAGAAAAAAAAAAACCTCTTTGGAAAACACCCAATTATGGCAGTCCTAAGTCACATAATTGGAAATAATATTAGAGGAAGGACAGCATAGTTTGAGCTCAGAATGGAGCCAGTCCATCTTGGCTTACCCCATTCTTCAGACTGTAAAGCACATTTCTTGGGATTACAGGTTTCTTTAGGATTTGGATTCCTGGATTTACAAAACCAGCTGGACTTCTTTATCAACTCCTTAAGGAGACTAAAAAATGTTCCTCAGACCCTTTAATGTGGGAATCTGAGGCCCATCATTCTTTCCATCAACTCAAGGAGGTACTTACTGAGGTCCCCCTTTGGGACTGCCTATTTAGTCCTGATTTTCTCTTTATGTGACCAAAAGAAAGGGAGTCTCCTTGGGGATCCTAACTCAGCCAGTGGGACCAACACCTCAACTGACAAATATCTGAACACAAAACTGAATTCAGTGGCTTTAGGATGGCCAGGCTTCTGGGAGCTAAAACAGACATGGGGGGTTCTTAGTCCCTGAATCACATAAATTGACTTTGGACAGGCCCTTTACAGTGAATGCCCTCATGAAATTGGGGGGATACTTAATTCAAGAGGACATTTATGGTTGTCTGAAAACAGGATGATAAAATATCAGGCTTTTCCCCTTGTCAAGAAACTCCAGTGGACTCTCATATGAACATTTGAAAATTGCCCTGTTCTGACTTTTTTCTAGTTCCCTGTCTAGAACTTGTAATGCTAATTACTCTTGCCTTTACTTTTCCTTCACATCTCCTAGTCATGAGTCAAGGACTTTCTTTTCCCCTCAGAGACAAGAGTTATGCAATTTGGGAGTCTTTTAGATAGACCCACTGAAGGGGTACTCCAGTTGCTTCCCACTGCGTCCCTGTTCAGCATGGAAGAAGCCAGAGCAGTCTGCATCCCTCTTCCCTATTGGCAATTTGGGTAACCCCTTCAGAGGATGGTGTGATAGGAATAGGAGGTAGGAATTGTCTAGGCAGTTAGAGTAAAAAGACCCCAAAGAAAAGTAGCCAGGTTCTTGGCTAAAAGTCAAAATGTCCTTGGGCCTCTTAGCAACATACTCTGTTCCAAAGACCAAAAATGTTTAAAGTATTTGGGACCTTGTATCTAAACCTTAAAAGATTTTAGGGTTACCTTTTCAGAGGGGGACTGTTAGAGTAGCCAAAAGATCCATAAAAATAAATAAATAAAAGAAGATAAATGAATGCATGAAGTTGTCAGAAAAAAAGTGATGGGGAGATGGGAGGACTTGGAGGGGAGGGAAAGGGACATGGATTTGATCAAAACACTTTATATGCATGTATGAAATTCTCAATGAATTATTTTTTTTAAATCAGGGCTTTTCTAATGGACAGGCCTCAAAATCTGTACCCCTCTCAGGTCTGCTACTACATTCCTAAGGGGAAAACCTTGAGCATCCATACCAAGACGTCTTGCTAGAAACTTATGTTGCCAAACTGATCTCAAGAACCAACCTCTGGAGGATCCTGACCTCAAATTATGTACTGATGGAAACTTCTTTGTTCAGTGGGAATTCAAGTGCAAGATGCTGTTGTCACAGACTGTGAGAATTTGAGTCCAACCCTCTGACAGTCAATACTTAGTTCCCAACTAACCGAAATGATAGCCCCGACTAGAGCTTTGATTCTTAGCAAAAACAGAAAAGTAAACATTTATACTGACTCCGGTTTCATCAACTGATACTGCATACCCATGTAGCCATCTTGAATGAAAGGGGATTATTAACAGCCTCTGGAACTCCCATAAAGGATTATGAAGAGATTCTGGACTTATTAGAGACAATTCAGCTCCCTGTGAATTGACAGTCATGCAATTGTCAATGACAGTCCATGTGACAGTCAAGCACTGTTGGGAACATCAAAAGGGAAAGGACTCAGTTACATCTACCAGTGACTTAGGGGACACGGCTACTGAGGCTGCAGCACTCAGAACTGAGGGAATGCATCTCCTCCTATGGGAAGGCTCCCCATATCCTCTGTGAGGCCATGTTATCCTGACCCTGAAATAGACGAAGCTCAAAGAGATGGCTGTATCCTAGACCACTGAAGATGGTGGATGGCCCCTGATGGTTGTTTGTAGCTACTGGATATTATAATGGAAGATTCTAAACTCTCCCTACCAACTCCACCACCTAGGGAAAGAGAAAACTCCATTTAGGTAACCAAGAAAATGTTTATAGGGAGGGGGATATGGAAAGTCATCACCTGAATAGCCCAGGGATGTGAAATGTGTCAAAAAAGCAATCCCTGCAACAGTCACTTGCTTCCTTCAGGGGCACAGAGACCAGGAAAGTGTCCAGGGGATGACTGGCAAATGGCCCTCACCTACTTGCCAGAGGGACCCAGACCCACTTCTTGTTGGTTTGGATTGATAGTTTTACTGGACAGGTAGGTTGAAGCTTTTCCCAATCAAACAAAGAAGTCACAAGAAGCAATAAGACTCTCTTAAATGAGATTATTCCCAGGTTTGGGATTCCTAAGACTTATAATCATGCTAATAATGTTTTTTTTTTTTTTTTTGGTCTTTTTGAGATAGAGTCTCCCTGTAGCCCCAGCTGTCCTGGAACTCACTATGTAGATTGGAACTCACTATGTAGACCAGGCTGGCCTTGAACTCACAGAGATCCACCTGTCTCTGCCTCCCGAGTGCTGGATTAAAGGCATGTGCCACCACGCCCGGCTGTCATGCTAACAATCTTATCTACGTATGTTACAGATTCTACTGACACCACATAAGTTGCCCCTGTGAAGAAAACTGTCATCCAATGGCTGTCCTTCACTCCAGGCCCCCACCATTAACTAACTCCTATCACATCTTCTTAGATAGACCCTTGTCAGAGGCACTTTGGCTGCTGACCCGTACCATGTTGCACCCACTGTCAGCCTAAAGAAGCTAAGAGCAGTCTCTACCCTGTACCTCTCACAGCAGTTAGGGTGAACTCTGAGAGGGGGCAATGAGGCAGTAAGGTAGATGGCACTTTAACAGAAAGAGAGTTAGGGGAAGAGACTATCAGAAGGGAGACAGGATGACAAGGGCCTGGTAGAATTGTATTATTAGTGTAAGTACAGAAGCTAACAGGCAGGTTTTGTTTCACAAGGTGCTGACAGGAAGGTTATTTTTATCTCTGACAGAGCCTGGGCAGGCTTGACATGTTTGGATTCAAGGGTGGGCTAGGAGGCCTATCAGCTCCCCCTTTTTAGTTTAAGGAGACCAATCTAGAATAAGAGGAAGGGTCTTGGCAGTATCACCCCCAGGAGAGAAAAAAATGGACACATACAAATGTAACTGGGGAATCGTCATCTCTGAGACCCCATCCCTTATTTATTTTTAGATTTAATTAATTAATTTATCTATTCATTTATTTACTTATTTTACATGTATATGTTTTGCCTACATATATGTAAGTGCACCTGTGTGTGCAGTACCCAACGAGGCCAGAAGAGGGTGTCAGATCCCCTGGAACTATAGTTATGGGCAGTTGTTAGCCACCACATGGTGCTGGGAACCAAACCCAGGTCCTCTGCTAGAGCAGCCAGTGCTCTTAACTGCTGAGCCATCTCTCCACCCCTGTTTCTGCTTGGGGAGTCTCAACTCCGAGGTCCCCCTCCCTTTTTACCCACAACTCATCCTTAACCATTAGCACATTCTATCAGATTGAATTCTTGTTCCCACTGAACAGATGATACATCTGAGTCTCCAAGACATAAACCTGGAGCTGCCAAATAGGGTGAAGACAGCCAGGGTCCAGTCCAAGTCTCTGTCACTTCTCTCTGGCCTCCTGTCTTCTGTCCCACAGAAGGATCCTGCTGTGTTTGCACAATTCCTCAGCTTGGGAGAAAATGGCCTGAGCCAGGTGTCCAGAAACACAGGTTGATCACATCTAGAGCTTTCTAATTTGTCCTAAACCAAAACCACCTTGGCTCCTCTCTCTAAGAACAGATTCTTAGTCAAAGTGACATCTGACCAGTCTTCCAAAGACCACTTTCATGGAGCATCTACTGTGTGCTGGCTGTCTGCTGAGCCTTCCACATACATGACCTTAGTGGTGATGCTACTAAGGCAGAAAGTGGTAAGCTAACCTGCCAAGGCCACATGCCAGTAGATGGCAGAGTGTTTCATGTGGGTGCCATCTCCCCTCAAACTCAGGTGGTTCACACCCGGGAATAGCATGGGGTAAATTCTCCTCATCGATCTTTAAGAAGTCCTCAACCTGAACTCCTAGAACTTCCTAGAAGGGCTATTCCCCAGAGAGCACAGCTAGGCAGGGGTTCTGGGAACACTGATGGGTCCTTCATGGAGATGACCAGGATAATTCAGCTTCTGCCGCCAACACCTTCCAGGCTTCCTCTTCACTCAGCAGGAACCACAAGCCTTCTCTGCTCATTGTGTCCTGGAGATGTTCAGTGAATGCCTAGAAGAAGCATCTCAATACTTGGAAAGGAAAAGAATGTGCCATGAACCAATGCCTAACCTTGCTGAGCTCATCCCTAAAATAGGGCAATAATCTTTCTCTTCAAGAACCACTGACAGTGTGAACCAGTACGGGGGTTAAAAGGGCCCTAACTTACCTAGGAATATTCCCCTGGCTGAGTTTGAAGAAGACAAGCTGTGCTTTCCTGTGGATGTCAGGTCACCAGCGGCACATCAGAATCCTGGGGAGAAGCAGCTTGATACAGGTGCACCTGAAAGGGAAAGAGAAAGTGAAAGCTCCAATCTCCAAGAAACTCAACTCACATAATAAAATGGCCTCTTCTAGTGTGCCGACCCTAGTCTGACCCACTCAGAGGAACAGCCTTAGCTCCCCATTCCAAGACCTTTGCTGGGGGTTCGAACGAGCGACCCCAGCACAGTGATGACTGGGGATGAGTAAGCAGGCCGTTAGCCAGCCCACGCCGCCCCCAGTACCGGGGATACTCAGAAGCAACTGGGAGTCTAGTCAAACAGGGACTCCTTTATTGCAGGTATTACAGAGCTTATAAAGGCACCTGGAAATCACCCCCCACCCCCCAGGGTGTATCTTAAGGATGGTCACATGCTGATCATGCACTCCTCAGCAGTGAGGAAGTATTCTTCAGACTTTCAAAGCAAGCCAGGCCGCGCCCCCAGTAACTTCCTTTCGGACCTATGCAAGGTGGGGCCTTTAGGTCCCCACAGACCTCGACCCACTTCCTCTCAGTTGGGACTTCTCTGTGATCGTAAACCCTGGCACCACAGGTTGTGAGACTCTACACAGATCACTACACACAGCTCTGCCTACCAGCGTCTCCCTCAGCACAGCTCTCCCTCCTCTTATTCCTCAGAACAGCCCCTCGCCCTGGGGTCTGTTGACGCTGTTGGTGGTGCTGTGGAGTTCTGTGTGCCTGCAATCTAGACATCGATCACATGGGCTCTTCTGCCAGGAGCACCTGCTCTGCACCTGGAACCACCATGCATTGCTTCCTCTCAGAAGCAACCAGCATCCTCCATAGTAGACTTCCCTGCTGCCTGCTTGGATCCCGTTGTACTTGGACACATACAAATCTAAATCTCAGTGGCTGTGGGATGGCTTTGCTTTGCTCCAGGCAGAAAGGACTAAGCAGGACAGTACCTAGATGCCAGCTGACCTTTGAATCAGAATGGGTTTCCTCCCACACATATATCCTTGGGAGTTGATGACCATCCCTACCCAGCTCCTGAGAAGAAACATCAGGTGGCACAGAATCATCACATACAGAAATAAATCATACTTTCCCAGCTGATTGGAGTTTCAAAATAATTTCCTAAGAATGAAAATTTTCAGTGCTTTCATATCAGCATGCAGTTATTGTTGATAATATGGAGGTTGTGCTGTGATTTTTCAGGTGAGAACACTACTGTGGTGAGAGGCAGTGACTTTCATCCTACAACTCAGGGAACAGCCGAGATTCAAGCCAAAGCCTTGCATCAGCCATTAGATTCTTGTGTCCACACTTTCTTTTATTTTTATTTTTATTTATATGAGTGTATTGCTGCATATAGGTAAGTGCACCCATGTCATGCAATGCCGGCAGAGGACAGGAGAGGCCCTTGGATCCCCTGGAACTGGAGTTATGGACAGTTGTTAGCTACCATGTGGGTGCTGGGATTTGAACCCGGGTCTTCTGCAAGTACAACCAGTGTTCTTAACTGCTGAGCCATCTCTCCAGCCCCCACACTTTCTTGTTAGAAGTTATTTTCATCATTTTTTTTCTCTAAACTTCCTTGTTCCTGGTTCTTCCTCTTTTCCAGCACGACCTTAACTTGGCAGATAGACAAAAGCACAGTAAGTTGCAAAACGGGGAAAATGTCCACACAAACTATGGGCCAGCCATGATAGGGCCCTCTGATCAGACCCTAGAATGAACTGGAAAATGTGGACAGTCCTGAGTAGAGCCAGGGTGAAACAGCACAAAAGGGCGGCAGATTCACTGAAAGAGAGAAAACAGATCTAAACCTCCAGATGTGCAAGGAGACGCTGGCCCACCTGGAGAGCTTGAAGATCTGTTCTAGAACAGCTCATCTTGCCCAGTGATACCACAACTAAAGTCACCCGGGATTGTTTGTCTGTTCAGAGCTGGAGACTCTACCAATGCCTTTGGTCCAGAGACAATGGCAGCCAATGGGAACTTGATCTAAATGCAATGGAAAACAACCCTGAGGTAGCTTTGCCAGGCATCGAGTGAACATTGGCATCACAGAGTGCAGTCAACCACCTAGCCATCATGGTCACTCCACCACGGCCCACGCCCTGAAAAGGACACTGCCCTGGGTGCCCCTGAACAGAGGCTCACTTCTCTGCTCATCTCTGTTCCTCTGGGACTGTGGGAAGTAATAGAGATCTTCCAACTGAACATAGGACTTGGACTTCTGAAGTATCCACCCTCCCAGGACTGCAAAGCCCAGGGATGGGAACTGCATGCCATGGTGACAGCTCTGGGTCACTCCCTGGGACTGTAAGGAGCAGATACTGCAGCCTGCCCACCAGTCTCACCACCAGGACATGTTTATTTGTCTTTGCTCATATGGGACATTCGCCACCCCAAATAATGGGCAGACTTGAAAAAAATTTAGAAGTAAATATAAATATGACAGAATGTAAGCCATTATCTTACTTTTGTGTGTTGAGTGCAGATACATATGCCTTCCACTTGATGCATATATAATGGTCAGGAGCAAAAGAAACATGTACATAGCGAACACAACAGCTATAAGACTCCGATTTAAAACAGTATAAACTCTCCTTATAAAAGAAGGGACACACAGGAGGACTCAGTAGAGGCCTATAGATTACAGGGTAACTAGAATGGGCCACTTTGGAGGAGAGATACTCATTAGAAAAGGTCTCCTTATCTGGGATAGAACATAAAGTTGGCCTGTTATTTCAGGAGGTGGGAAAAGGGTGGAATGCTTTAATAAAGGATAATTCAGGGTTAGAGGAATGGGTAAAGGCCATGGAGCAGATGTTACAGAACTATGCCTCCGCCACGCCTTGGGAGAGAGTTTATGCCCAGGCCCAACAAGGTCTGCTGAACATCCTAATTCAATGGGATCTGAGCTGTCCATGGGACGGTGGCCCACCTTCCTGAATGAAAGCATCATCTAACCATATCTTTGCCATTTATGGCACACCTTCTCTTGGAAAAATGTCCTCTCACAACTGTAACATGACATGCTGTGTCATATTATATTCTGAATGAGGCAATTAAATTCCCAGTTGTCAAACTTACATGATCAGTAAAGGCTGTTCAGAATACCCATCTTATGCCCACTGGGCATCATTGGGTAATTTAACAAAACCAAATGGGATTATATTTCTTTTCTAGACTGTAAGTTGGAAAGTGGCATCTGGATTTACCTACAATGAGAATGGGACTCTGACTACGCAGACGTGGCCCTGGCGTCCACTCCCATCACAAATTATATCTGGTACATGGGAATTGATATTTGCTGCTGGGAGGGAATAGCTAATAACACTGTTACTGTCACTGATTTCTCATATGAGATTTACAAACATTCCCTCTACTCCACAGGGCTCTGGTGTGTGGTTCAGCTTGTTGAACAATTACAGTTCACTTTGGTAAATAATACTTCTATCAACTATGAGGTTGAAGCGTTCTCTTCATTAACTTTGTTGTCCAGTGTTCTTCATTAGGTGCGGTGTGAGAAGAGGCACAGTGCCTGACCTCTGAACTTAAACTGACTGATGAGAAGCTCTTTGAGCTCTTGAGTCAACCCAGCAGCCCTTCTCTGTGGTTTCCACCTTGCAATACATGATGACACCAACGAAACACCAGCCTGTTGACACGAGAAAACTGCAGAGGAGTTTTTGGACGGTCTTGTCTGTTCTCTTACAAGGGAAAAACTGCCCCGACTCTTTTTTAAATTGTGTTTTCAATAGGGTTATAGTTAGTCTAACATAGTCGCTCCTTATATATTGCAAATGTTACCTCACCCACACAAAGCACTCTGAGGACACACACTGTAGTAGTTGAGTGGACAGAGACTCAAAAGGACAGGAACACACAGATGACGCTTTAAGTGGAGGATCTGAGACTAATGGTTCACAGATGTAGATCCTTCTCAGTCCTGATCTTTTATTCAGGACTGAAAATAATGGATGAGTTAAGTTCACAGGAAATAGTGTGCCAAGAACACATAAGACATACAATAATAAGTTACATACAATAACAAGTTAAGGAATGCAATGCGTAGGTGTTATCAGACAAAGCCACCTGGAAACTAAACTAATGTACCAGAAACTTCTACTTCTTAGAATAGCTTTAGCCCAACCATAATGTATTCAAGAACTTAAGAACACGTTTCTCCCCAGAGGTTTGCCTTCAGGAATCACTGTTTGCAGTGACCACACAGTTCTTTTGTCCTTTCATTAAATATTAGCTCTGGAAGTTGCCATCAGCCATTAAGCCACGAGACATATTAACTGTTCATGGAGTGGCTTACTACATTTCCCCCCTTTTGTTTAACAGACTGATTATGATAAAAAAAAAAACAAACAGAATAACATCCGCTTTATCTGTCAGTTGTTGTCTTGAGACAACAGACTAAGCAAAAGAAACAATAAATACAGAGTATGATTACAAGTAATCCCAAAGGGAAACCTCCAGACCATTTTAATTGATCTAAAAGGTTTAAGGATTGTAACCCACCTGTAATGCCTTGTAATAAGTCCTTTCCCTAAATGGTCCCTAATTGATCCTTAAATGTATCAGAAATATGTTCTTATAATTTCATTATCTCTTCAGTCATGTTTCCATGATTTAACAAATGTTTTCTAATATTATCCTGTGCTGAACAGCTTTAGTGTCAACTTGACACACCTGGGTTGAGGGAGCCTCAACTGGGGAATTGCCTTCATTGGGCTGGCCTGTGGCCATGTCCATGGGGCACCTTCTTGATTGTTGAGTGATGTGGGAGGGCCCAGCCCACTGTGGGTGGTGCCACCCATGGGCAGGTGGGCCTGTGTTGCATAAGAAAGCAGGCTGAGCAGGGGCTAGGGTAGCAAGTCAGTAAGCAGCGTTCCTCCATGGCTTGTGCTCCAGCTCCTGCCTGCAGGTTCCTGCCCTGAGTTTCTACCTTGGGCTCCCTGATGAACTGTGACCTGGGAGATATAAGCTGAATAAACACTTTCCTCCCCAAGTTGGTAGTGGTCAGAGTGTTTTGTCACAGCAATGGAGAAACAAACTAGGACATAGCCGATGGAAAATGTGTTTGATTATAAGGCCTAGGAGTGATACAATATTCCATTGCATTCCAATCACATTGTGAATTAAGTTGGTTTTGTAAACTGTTTGATCCCCTAGCATCACTACTGTTTGTTGTAGATCAGCAATTTCAGCTTTAATTTCACTATCAATTCATCTCTGAGAAGTCCATAGTTGTTCAGAGTTCTTATGCCAATTGAACACAAATTCTGTTGTTTGAATGGGCCGTTCCAGCTTCCACCACTGTGGTGGTGACAGCAATAATTCCCATTATAATAGCAATAATTAATCCAATCACTCTCTCAGCTCTTTACACCAATTCGTTGATCAACTGATGGAGATACATGGTCATGGGAGTATCTTGCCATTCTCAACTTAAACATACAGGTAACCAAAATCTTGTACAAACCTTGAGTATATAAATGTTAAATTAGAATGTCCCTATAGGGTCCAAGTATTTGAACACTTTATCCCCAGTGAGTGGCTCTATTTTGGGAGGCCCAGGAGGTATGGCTTTGCTGGAGGAAGCATATTGACTTTAGCCTTGCCCATTTCTAGTTGGTTTCTCTGCTTCCTCTGCCTGGTTGAAGACGTCAGCTCTCAGCTTTCTGCTCCAGCTGTCTCCTGCCATGCCTCCCTGACATGATGCACTTATCCAGTTGAACCATAAGCCAAATAAAGTGTTCCTTCTCTAAGTTGCCTTGGTGATGGTGTTTATCCCTGCAACAGTAAAAGTAACTAATACAGGATGTCTCCCAAAGGCCCCTTCTGTCGGGTCAATGCCCTAACACATCACCCCCATTCATCAAGAAGCAGCCAAAGTGGGCATCTCTCCCATCCCCAATGGCAGAAGATGTTGATCTCCAAGGAGAGGAGAGAATAGAGGGGAACTTAAGCAGATTGGAAAAGCAGGGATGGAGTGACCCCTCAGGGACTTCTTTGTGTTCTGAGATTGCCTCATGAGCACTTTACAACTGATGGAACTGCTAATGGCCAGAAGAAAAAGCCTGCTGTCAGGATGAAAGGCACTGCCCAAAGAAGGGTACCCAGGAAGGACCGGTCAGGGGTAAGAGAAGGGAGTGAGGAAAAGGGAGAGGCCTGGATTCTATAAAGCACTCAACCCAGAGCACTCCTGGCAGGATCCCAGCTCTGTGAACCCTCCCATCCAGATGGGAGCTGTGCGTTTGCTCTGGTAAACTTGGTTGATTTAGCTTTCCTCGCTCTTAACTCCACAATGGCTGCTTCTCAGTTCCCGCATCCGTGGCCTTCTCATTCTCAGTCGTCTGTCACTTTCACTTTTTCACATATCTCCCTTTTGCGCTTGATGGATTCCAATTCATTGTTCATCCTGTGGAAGGAACTCAGTAGATCCCCTACCACACTACCACCACTCAACCCAAGGTCCCATAAAAATGTGAACAATTGACTGAAGAATATGTCATCTGTCCACCATTTCCTTTCCCTGTGTCACGCCTCAAAGCCCTCCAACCAGCTCCAGAATCAGCTCTTTGATATACCGCTGTGTGTGATCTTTTCTCTTGGTGGTTCCTTTCACCAGTCCTGGCTACAGCAGGCACCTGTAGCAGCATGAATCCTGGAGGTGTTCTCTAGAGTAATGGAACCCATTAGAGAGCTACAAGCAGGGAGTTAATCAAATCTAGATTCTCAAGAGTCAACATGGTCACATTTGTGAAATGTACAGGAGAAGGTATACTGCCGAAAGGAAGATCGTTCTGGAAGCTCTTGTGGAGGTTGAAGAGGAACATGGGGGTAACTTGGATGAGGATGCTTGCTGTCCAGTAATCTCATTGGTCTCTCTACAGCTGACCCCGGAACACACCTGCACAGATGCATTTCTGATCCTTGTCAATTCTGACCTTGGCTAGTGGGTGGGGAACATATCTGAGCTCAACTGAGCCAGACATGCATAATCTTCACCCAATGTCCTGGTAGAATCTTCAGGTGGCAGATGCTGTGGAAGATCCTGGATGGAGAGAAGGTGAGTGTACATGACGGCAATGGAGGGCACACTCCATGACACACTAGGAGATGGTCCATGATGAAGGGAAGTCAGCTGGTAACCAGGGAAGCCACTTGGACAACAACTTGGGCTCAGTATATAAGGGAGGGGATCCAGCTTGGGTCTGACCGCATCCATTGTGAGACACAACCACCATGAGAAAGTCTTCTCTACTTACCCCAAGAGGCTTCCTTGCCTTGCAGTGGCATGTGGGCCTTCACAATGCGACCCAGTGCTGTCAGTCTAGAAACGTGCCTGGCTTCCTTGCTGTCAGTTGAGACAAGAACAGACACATTCTGACTTTGATGGAAATCACTATTATCCTGCTCAGCACATAACCTCACCAACTGACACAAGTGGCAAAGACCAATAGGCTTCCTACATTTAAAGAATGCATTTCGTAGTGTCCTGATTCTTCCTGCCTATTTCTTTTGTCCCACACCAACTTATCTTATAACAATTGTTTTATATTCTATTTTCCACAGTCAGTTGATATTTCTGAACCCAAGTGTATAGAACACAAGATTGGAAGATCTAGGTGATTTGGCATATCATCTTTCCAGCACTCCTCCAACTTGAAAGGAAGCTTAGGCCCACAGGCTGCTTCTCTCTTGTGTGTGTTCTTCCTCTCACCTTTCTCTCTCATCTCAATTTCCATTTAAAAAGATGTTTTGTTAAATTTATTTGCTAGTGGAATGTATGTGGGAGGAGGATGGAGCATGGTGGAGTTCAGAGGACCCCTTGTGGGAATCAGTTCTCCTTCCACTAAGTGGGTCTCACGGATAAAACTCGGGTCATCAGGTTATTCCTTGAGCCATCTGGCTGGGCTGAGACTGTGTATCTTGACTCCAAACTGGTCAGTGTCTCCAAATCACAAATTGTTTGGCCTCTTAGTCAAACCTGGTTTCACACACACACACACACACACACACACACACACATACATTCACTCAAAATAATCACTAAGCATAGCATATGAAGGTTCATTTAAGTTCATTGGTTTCTCAGGTTACCCTGTTCCCTTATATAGTTGGTCACTTGCCAAGTGATCCAACCACTCTGCTGTCAACACCATCATCCTCAATATCATCATCACCACCATCATCATCACCACCATGTCATCACCACCACTGGCATTGGGAAGTCACTTCCTGATGGACGGAAAGATAAGTTGATTCTTTTGCTACTTGAGAAAGACGTGGAGTTTTCGGGGCACTGTCCTGTGGTGGGGGGAGCACTGGGGGAGACTCTGTGCCTTCTCCATATTCAGAGCTAACCCTGGCTTTCTTCAGTTTTAGCTCTTCAGTTTTCCCTTCCTTCTTGCTTGCTCCTGCACAGCCCTCTCTCTTCACAGTCCAGCGTGTTTTCAACCCTGTTACCATACTCTCTGGTTTTAAGGCTCCAGTTGATGCCCTTCTCCTTGGGTCACTCACTGGCTGCATTAACCTTGGTGTGCTCACCACAGAAATACAAATTGCTCAATGCTCTGTGCCATTGACTTGATCTCCAACACATGCCCAGTCTTAGTTTCATTTCTGTTACTGTAATAAAATAAAATAAGTTAACAAAAGCAACTTAGGGGAGAATGGGTTTATTTGGCTCACAATTCCAGGTTACAGTCCATCAGTGCAGGGAACCAAGGCAGAAACTGCAAGCAGCAAGTCATATTACAAACCGTGATACAGAGCAGAGGGAAATCAATTAATGCATGCTTCTTGGTGCTCAGCCTGCTCTCTCCATTCTGACACAGTTCAGGAACCAGGCTTAGGGATTGATGATACTCACAATGGGGACTTCTTCCCACCTCAACTAATGTAACTAAGCAAAATCCTTCCCAGGCTGACCCAAAGGTCGATTGATCTAGAAAATTCCTCACTTGAGATTCTCTTCTCATGAGAGTCTAGACTGTGTAAAATTGACAATTAAAACTAGGCATCCCATTCCTCCTCTAACAAATGTCTCTAATCTGTCCAGGTCATCTCTACTCACCTCTATGCTCTGTGGAGGTGTGAATCAACTGAGGCAAGTCTGACTACAGAGGCTTGTGGATCTGAAGGAGCTCTTTCAACTTCTCCAGCTCCTGAACCATCCTCCACAGTGCTTAAGATGACTTTGATTTTGGTCCCTCCTATAAATGCATTGAGTCTCTTAGAACATGACACAAATCAACCATAAGGAAGACAACTTCAGTGGTTGTGTGTCTGATCCAGGATCCTCTGGTCATCATCAGAGCAGTGACCTTCAAAGGAACTGGACACCAGACCAGCACATTAGGCAGAGATTCCTCCAGTGGCCATGAGGATCCTGGCATTTGTTACTAAGTGTGTGTTGACTGGTCATCCCGATAGCACGGATATTCTTTCTGAGGGCTTTCTGCTTCTTATTGATGATATCTCTTTTGCTTTAGTGAGTTTAACTGTAATCTTAAGCATGGTCTCTGCAGCCTCCTTCATTATGTACGAAGTTGTTGACACCAGGAGCCTGGGTCCCACTTCAGCTAACAAATTGCATATTTAGTTCTCAATTGTAGTGGCGACACCAGTTTTAGGTGCTGCTAGTCCCAGCCCAAACCCAGTTGCTGACAGCACCAGAGACTGCTGTCACACGTGCTAAAACTAGACCAAGGATGTCTAGAACTCAGAGGTAGTGCCAGTGAACTTGGCCACCACGTTGGAGATGGTGAGGCCCCTGTGCATCTTGTAAATATGGTTTACAATGGCATGAAGCTGGTGTTCATCACAAGCTCCCTATTCAAGAGGGGAAATGCTTACAGAGACCTCTTTTCCCCTGCAGTTCTTCTTGAAGTCTGTTTTTTCCTCCATGGCCATGAGTTCTACAAGCTCTTTTAGAGTTTTGTGCAATGCAGCCTCCACATCCCAGTAACAACAGAGGTCAGGTGCATGAGAAAAACAGTTTATTTAACCGTGAGCTGGATTCCATAAGATCTATCTTGTTGGAATAACAGACTTATACTATAAAAACAATGGGAAAGATGGTGGTCAGCAGATGACTCAGTATTGGTCAAGACACTTGCTGCTAAGGTGATGACTTGAGATTACTCCCTGGTATCCATACAGTAGAAGGAAAGAACCAGATCCTTTAGGCTGTCTTCTGACCTCCACATGCAAGTCCTGGTAGGTTTGTGTCCACTACACTGAGGCCAGAAGGTAGATAGGCACCCTAGCAGAAAGAAAGATAAGGGAAGAGGCCATTAGATAAGAGATAGGCAGCAAGGGGCCTAGCAGAGTTGAATTTTTACTGTAGGTACAAAGTTAACAGAGACACTGTTTTGCAAGATGCTGAGAGGAAGGGTTTTTTCTTTAGCTCTGACAGAGGCTGGGTAAATTTGACATGTTTGGACTCAAAGGGGACTGGGAAGCCTATCAGCTCCCCCTTCTTCGTTTAAGGAGAGAAGATGCAGGGGCTGAGGACCCTACTGGGGTCTTAGTCCCAATCTGGCACTGAAGGCCTGGAGGATTCCTGGAGAGCCACTGGTCTTCCATCCACATTGGAAGGCGGAAGGAGCTGGTTCTGGTGTCAGCAAAAATGGAAGCAGCAGCAACAGGGTAGATGAACTCACCTGTACCCCACAAAGCTCCAGCAGAACTGACAGCCAAGAGTAACCATCATGCTGGATTTGGGCAATTGTCTGGACACTGATGTACATGACAAAGAGAACACTGGAGCATGATGGGGACCCTGGACTGTGTAAGAGTTGGGAAAGCAAGAATTAGGGAGAGGACCTGGGTGTGTCACCCCCAAGGTAGATGTTCAAATATAACACTGGGAATTCTCAGCTCTTAGAGCCCCCTCCCTTCTTACAGAGAGTTTGTTGTGCTTGAAGATGCTCAGTTCCAAGGTCTTTTCCTTTTCTTTTGGGAGACTTGCCAGGAGCCAACAGTTGCTTAAGTCAGATTACACTGAAACCACCTCAGGTTGCACCATTTAGATAAGCAACCATCTCTCAGAAACCAGGTGGCCTCACTGCAGTTGAGCAACCCTAGTAACCTTAGCAACACTTCCCCCCTTTACAGATTACTTCATTCTTGAAATTTCCCCACCCCTAGCTTCGTTCCCTTCCTCCCTTTACTTGTTATATAGCAAACAGAAAATTAAAAATTTCAGAGCTTGATCAGACCACCTGTCTTGCTCTCATTTCTCGTGTCTCTTGTCCTTCCATTTGTCGGTTCTCTCCTCAGGTCCACGTTGAAGACCCCGCTGGCCGGGGGCAACTGGCGCCCAACGTGGGGCTGGGGATACAAGGACCCTGACAAACGCCCTTTGCTATGCATGGCCATGACTCCCAGGACTGCCGCAGAGCCAGACACTGCGAGTGAAGGTCCACACGGTGAGCACTGCAGAGCCACCCACCTGCGAGACCGCTCCATTGATAGAGGTAAGCAAGTGCAGCGCATTTATGGGACAAGCATTGAGTAAGCATGACTTATTCCTCCAAGGACTCAAGGAGTCCCTCAAGACATGGGGAACTAGGGTTAAGAAAAAAGATTTGTGTAAGTTTTTTAATTTTGTTGGAGAAATCTGCCCATGGTTCCCTCAAGAAGGAACTATTGATATAAAAAGATGGAGAAGAGTGGGTAATTGTCTTCAGGATTATTATAGAGCCTTTGGACCAGAAAAAATTCCTGTTCAGGCCTTTTCTTACTGGAATTTAGTCAATGATGTTTTAAAGGTTTATAATCATTTTTCCGATATCCAAGAGGTCGTCAAGGAGGGTGAAAGAGCACTTCAAAGGCTTTCAAGGCCCCCCTCCACATGCGGCTCCATGTCTATTAATATTCTGGAACCTGATGGTCCCACTATTGAGCCTAAAGAGGCCCTGAATATACAGACAGCCTCCCACCCCCTTGCTGATTCTAATACCCAAGAGAAACCACAAACCCACGCCTACATGTCTCTTGGGACATCTATACAGTCCCCCGAGTCTAGACTGGTGGAGGACTCTCCCACTGAGGAAGCCCCTTTCTCTGAACAAAAGGCTACTCAACAACCTAACCCTGATTGGCCCCCCATGCTTTCAGCTTTTCCAGTAAAAAGACTACCTCCCTATACTAATGATTGTACTGCTATGGCTACTGCACCCCCTTTTTGTGCCCCTGTCCTCCATCTGGACAATGTTTCAGAATACATAGATAAGGCTAAGGTAAGGCTCTCCGAAGAGACCACCTCTTTAAGAAATATCCTTCAACAAAAAAGAGAACATTTACAATTAATTAAGGAGCTCAGAGCCCTTGATTTGGAATTATCTAGTGCTTCCCTAGAGGCCATCCCAAAAAGGGCTCCTAATAAAGATGGCTCCAAATATAAGAGGACCCTCCATGCTTTTCCCGTCACATGGAGTAAAGCCCTACAGACAACCAAGGCTAAAGATACCTCCCCCCACAAGACAAAGAGGGCTCTGCCTCGCATAAAGACGAGTCTGACCAAGAGGATGAGCTTTCAGGGGATAGTGACTCAGACATAGAGGATGATAATAATAAAAATAAAAAATGCCTTAAGCTAAATGAATCATTTGGGCAAAAGTATAGATGCCTTAGCCTTAAACATTTGAAAGAATTAAAAACAGCTGTAGCCAACTATGGACCAATAGCCCCTTTCACTATCGCCCTCATAGAAAACTTGAGTGACCGGTGGCTCACACCCAATGATTGGCAGTTCTTGGCCCGGGCCACCCTATCTGGGGGAGATTTCGTTCTGTGGAAAACCGATTTTACTGAAAATTGCAGGGAAACGGCACAGCGTAATATTGAAAATGAGTCTTCCAGGGGGTGGACAAAAGACAAGCTCCTGGGACTTCATCCCTATGATACCAATGAAAAACAAGCCCAGTTCCCTCTGGGACTCTTGGCTCAAATTCAAAATGCAGGACTTAAGGCTTGGAGACGGCTTCCCCCTGAGGATTCTGCCACCACCTCCTTAGCTAAGCTCCGACAGGGACCCGATGAGCCTTATAGTAATTTTGTCAGCCGCCTCACTGAGGCAGTGGAGAGGCTCATTGGGGAAGGAGAAACCGAAAGTGCCTTCATAAAACATTTGGCGTATGAAAATGCTAATCCCGCATGTCAAGCCACAATTCAGCCCCACCACTCAGGCGCAAATATCACTGATTATATAAGGTTGTGTGCAGGTATCGGATCCTCACACACTATAGGATTAGCCATTAGGGCAGTCCAGTTTATACCCCTATTGGTAGGATTAAGCATTGCAAGCAGCATCGCCACTGGCTCAGCCAGAATTGGAATGTCTACAAAATTGTCAAAACAGCTCATAAATGATGTAAATATGGTCTATGAATCCGTTAAGGATCTACAAGATCAGATAGACTCCCTAGCAGAAGTAGTGCTTCAGAATAGGTGAGGGTTAGACTTGCTCACTGCAGACAAGGGAGGAATTTGTTTAGCCCTACAGGAATATTGCTGTTTCTATGCTAATAAGTCTGGAATTGTTCATGATCGCATTCAGAAACATCAAGAGGAGCTCGAGAGACGGTGCAAGGAACTTTTTGAAAACCCTATTTGGAGTGCTTGGAGTGGGATGCTGCCCTATTTACTCCTGCTGTTGGGTCCCTTAGTTAGCCTCTTACTTCTTGTAAGCGTTGGGCTTTTCATTATGGGCAGAATTACCCACTTTATTTGACAACAAATTGACTTCCTGGCATCAAAACCCTTACAAGTCCATTATCACCGACTGGATCTGGCTGATCGAGGTCTAGAGGAACCTGCAGAAGAACCCCAGTTAATGCCCACTATTCTTCTATGAGTCAATAATTATCAAGTTTCAGGTTCCTCAACTTCTTTTAATGGAAAGGGAGGAGAGACTGTTTGGCTTGCTTTCTAAATAAAAAACTTCCTTTTGCCGGCATTCTGAGTTGTAGCAATCTTTCTTCCATCCAGGGTGGCCATTTCCTTGCCTGTATTTAGATCAAGTCCAAAACTCTAGACACCTTCACCTGATCCTCTGCAGACCCTAGCTCATCCCCTTATATCTTGGGGTTCATCTGGGGTTTCCTAAAGCCCCCTACTCAAGGTTGTTATACTTACCTGAAAACTGTGACATGGGAATCAAAATCATCCATGAGTACTGGTGTTTTGAATCTCCAGGATGAGCAGGCGGGGCACCCTGGTCATGACTAGGGCATTAGCTACTTTTCATTTCTGTGATAAAACACCATGACCAAGGCAACTTATAGAAAGAAGAGTTCACTTGGCTTTCAGTTCCAGAGGGCAAGAGTCCATAATGGAAGAGGAGGCATGGTGACAGAAGGTGCCCAGAGCGGAAGGCTTAGCGCTCACATCTTGAAGCAGAGAGAGTAAGACAGGAAGCTGGCAAACTATACATTCAAAGCTATTCAAAGTCTTCCAGCATGGCCACATCCCCTAAAGTCTCCATGACCTGCCCCAAACAGCACCACGAACTTGGGGCCAAGTGTTCAAATACTTGGAGCCTATGTGGTACCTTTTCATTCAAACCACCACAGCTAGCATGGCCAGATCCAGCCAGTTCCCCTGGGGGAAAAGGGGTGTTAAAGAACTCTCTTTAACATGGACTGTGTCCCTGAGAATTAAACCAGACAAGAGGTGATGGTGCTGGCCCTAGGTGGCAATGCACGCCAGGAAGGGATATAGTTAGTTGCGTCCCTCCATCTCTTTTGTCCACGAGGGAATCCTGGAGGAATTTTCTGGGGATTTGGGCTCAAATCATGGCTCCCCCATGCTTACCCTGCTTGTCCTCTTGTTTCCTGCTTTGATCTACCCACCGCCCTTTCTGCCAGAAAAAAAAAAATTGATTAGCACCAAGACTGCCCATTAGACCAGTTTGGTTCCTTCCTTTATTACCTTACTAACCACCATTTCACCCCTTCATCCTATTGGACAAATATCCCTTGAGATCTCTGTCAGAAGGAGTTCTTAGTAGGCACTACAGCTAACTGCTTGGTGACTGAAATTCACCACCTCAGACAGAATAGGGATTTTTTTTTTTGCCCTAGTGCCCATTGTTTGGATTCTAGTCATCTTGTGTCTGATGTGGACACCCTCATACTCTGGCAACTGGGTCTTCTTTCACTCAGAGGGGAAACTCTGTTCCTGCACACACTGCCCCACTGTGGCCTCTTTGAACTCCTCCTTCAGAGGTTAGGTGGCAAGCTATTTTTTTGAGGAATGGTGACACCAAATTTGGCTTGGTGATAGGGAAAATTATCCGGAGTCTGAACCTTCATTTCTGCTGACAGAAGCTAGAAGATGTGACTTTTTCTTTTAGCCATAAGAGCAAAAAAGGAGGAAGGAGGGGTAAGATAGTAGGTGGCTAGGTCATGGGTAGATGGAAATCCCACTAACTGGCCCTGCCTATCTCTAGAACAGATTAGACTGCACTGTTTCTTGCAAATCAGCTGCAGATGCCCCTTCAGACAAAAA
>NW_008356954.1:108744-123522 GCF_000622305.1 Nannospalax galili
TAGACAGCTTAGTGTTGGGAGCTATTAGTATAAGCACAGCCATTATGTACACTGAGCTGTGGCAGGCTTCCTTGTTTACTTTATGACCTTTTGCCTTGACTCAAGAGTTTGTGTGTTTTGCACACAAGTACCGAATTGTTCTGCCAAGTGAGGAAGAATGTTGATATGTTAGGGAAGATAGTTAAATGGTTGAATTCACAACAAGTATTTGACTGTTCCTTGACCCTCAGATAGAAGTGGGAAAAAAGAGCTGCTGATGCTAATTCAGCTAAGCAAACTGGCTATCTCTGATGTTCTCCTGTATAAAAAGGTGGAGCTGAAATAAACCGGGGCTGCAGTCTCTACTGACAGTCCTCCCAAGTATCTTTTCTGTCTTTTGTTTTTTCTTTCAATCCTCACTCCCCCTTTCAGGTACTGTCCATCTTGGCTGGCTGGCACTGGCAAGTGGCACCCAGAACAGGGACCTGAAAAGTAGGGGGAAAAATGAAGGACACCACTGGAGAAGTTAAGTGAGTGCACTCGGTAAGATTGGGGAGTGGTGAGTATTTATCTTGGGAGAAGGTGGGGCAAGGAAACAGTCACTCAGTTTTTGTAAGGAATATGCTTGGGGCCCGAGGAGCAAAGGCTGAGACTAAAGAGGAGAATCCGATAAGCCACGGCTGGGTTAAAAGTGAAACCAAACCTTTTGCTCCGCCAGAGCCAGCTCCATTAGCCTTGCCACCCTTTTATGAGGACCCCTGTCTGGGCCTAGAAGAGGGATCTCTTGACCCTGAGGATGAGCCTGCTCTAGGAGAGGAGACGGTTGAGTATGATCAGGAGAAGTATCCACCTCTAATTGCCTTGTCTGAGAAGTCTAACTATCACTGGGAAATTGAGCAATTAAGGGCAGAGCTAGAGGCTGTGAAGAAGGAAATGTTAAACAACAAAAAGAACTAGGACCACCGCAACACCCTCTATTATGGTAGGATTAGATCCTCGTCTTCCAAGGCCACCGAAGGTTGTCACGCTTCCCACTATTACCATGGCTCAGGAGCCTTCGGCAGGAATCTGGTACCCACTACAACAGGCCATTGGGGCCACGGTAGAGTGAGGAGAGTCAGTGCATGGATTTCAGGTCTTCCCAGTTTCTGAGCAAGTTGATCAGCAGGGCAACAGGGTGCGGTCTCATGCACCTGTGCCTTTTAAGCAGCTTAAGGAACTAAAGACTGCTTGTGTTCAGTATGGCCCCACTGCCCCTTTTACCCAGGCTTTGTTAGAATCCCTGTCCATGAGCGCACTTCCTCCTGGAGATTGGAAACAGATGGCACATGCTTGCCTTTCAGGGGGAGAGTATCTGTTGTGGAAATCTGAGTATGAGGAACAGTGCCAGGTGACAGCGAATACCAATAGAGTGCAGAATATTCCCATAGATTTTAATATGTTAGCTGGTGAAGGACAATATAGGGATACTGCTCAGCAGTTGCAGTACAATGTTGCAGCCTACGTGCAGATCAATGCTGCAGCCTGAAGAGCCTGGTATAAACTGCCGTCTAGTGGTAGGCAGATCCTGCTCTCTGCCTGACTTACCTGGAAAGTGCCACCAAGCACGGATGCCTGACCTTATTTGGAACATGACCTTTGGCATAGATACCTGGAGTGAAAACTACCCCCAAGTTTTTTCTATATGATAATTAGGCATTGCCTGGTGGTCTGATGATAGCAGCCTACTGCCACATGTAAATAAAGCATACTATGAGCACCTATCAGCTGAAGCATTGGCTACTGCCCCCACACTATATTTTTCCCTAATCCCCACTGAATAAACGGAGCTGGTTCACTGAGTCTGGAGCTGTTTGTATCACTGAACCTGTCTCCCCAGAAGCGCTTTCTTCCTTCAGTGCTCACTGGCCATCCTGACCCCATTCGTCACTTCTGCTCCCTTTGTCCTCATGGACCAGTGGCCAACGACCCACAAGGAGAGGGAACGACCCCACATCTCTTTGTCTCTCTGACCTTCTCTCTGCTTATTAGGGCACTGTTTCACTTGATGTCTCAACTGGCCACATCTGATCTCCCCAGAAGCGCTTTCTTCCTTCAGTGCTCACTGGCCATCCTGACCCCATTCGTCACTTCTGCTCCCTTTGTCCTCATGGACCAGTGGCCAACGACCCACAAGGAGAGGGAACGACCCCACATCTCTTTGTCTCTCTGACCTTCTCTCTGCTTATTAGGGCACTGTTTCACTTGATGTCTCAACTGGCCACATCTGAAGCAGCTCCCCCCAGGTCCAGCCACCCATCCTTTAGACCCTTTTGTTTGTTGAAAAAGTGTCTCCTGAAAAGGCTTTCCCTGCAATGCCGCAGCCATGACTACTCCTTGGATGTAAGATGGCCCAATATCCGAACATAATCTTATATAGTCTGATAAATCACCTTTCTTTCTAAAAGGCCTAATAGCAGCTTGACAAGCTCCATGGGCATTCTCAAACGCAAGCTGTTTCACTAGAAGTAAACTGGCTTCACTGTCCCCCAGCAAACAACCAGCAGTTTGCAGTAATCGAGCCACGAAATCCTGATATGGCTCATCCGGACCTTGCCTGATCTTAGACAAATCCTCAATCTGCCTACCACTAGATGGCAGTTTATACCAGGCTCTTCGGGCTGCAGCATTGATCTGCACATAGGCAGCAACATTGTATTGCAACTGCTGAGCAGTATCCCTATATTGTCCTTCACCAGCTAACATATCAAAATCTGTAGGAATATTCTGCGCTCTATTGGTATTTGCTGTCACCTGGCACTGTTCCACATACTCAGATTTCCACAACAGATAATCTCCCCCCGAAAGGCAAGCACTCGCCATCTGCTTCCAATCGGCAGGCGGGAGCATGTCTGTGGACAGGGATTCTAACAAAGCCTGGGTAAAAGGGGCAGTGGGACCATACTGAGCACAAAAATCCAACTCATCTATCTCGGGAGAATCCAAAGTTTGATAATTGACTATGACCTGCTTGGTAGTAATTTTAGCAATGCTAGTGATTTGTTGGCGAAGAAATTGTATGAAACAGGGAGCAAGCATTAAAATTACATACAGCATGATCGGGGGCTAACAAAGGGTAGGAGCCATGAAAACAAGGGGTTACTAAACCATTTGGTGGGTTGAAATCTTGAAAATAGATCATTACAAAGTTTTTTGAGAGTATTAACATTGGTCTCAACAACATTTGATTCATTCACAAAAAAACAGCATTCCTCTCCCAATACTGCACACATCCCCCCGTGTTCAGCAGTTATTAAGTCCAGTGCTCTTCTGTTTTGGAGCACAACCCTGGCAAGAGAATTCATTTGTCATTGGAGAGACTCGAGGCTGTCAGTCGTGGATGCCATTGCCTGGTCCAGCTTGTCTCGAAAGTCTCCTGCCAGGTGATGGGTTTGTACAATAGCAGCAGTTGCAGTGCCTCCAGCACCCAGGGAGAGGGCAAGTCTGAGCCCCACTAGCAAAGGGATGAAGATTTCTCTCCACTGGCGGCTGTGAAGGAGGAGAGCAGCTTCTTCCTCGAATAGATACACCTGGGGTGTAATCATTACGGGCACACAAAAGATGGACAAAAAGGAGTTAACACAGTGTTGGGCTTTTCCATCGCACCATAGGAAAAGAGGAGGGGCGACGCCTGCTATCCTGGAGAGAGCAATGTTAGTGAGGCATTTGTAATGAGTAGGCTTACTCTTGCTGGAAATGCAAATTGGATAGTTAGCCAGTTGTTCAAATAAGGGAATATCCATCAGATGAGAGTCAGTGAAATCTTTTTTTGTTTCTGGGTAAAGAAGGGTGGCATTAGCTGGTACTGCTGTCAGTAAAGGTCTATTGCTGGATGCACAAAAGAAGCAGTTAGAGGCATTAGGGTGGGTGGTGAAGGGAAGAAAGTTAGCAACATATTGAATGTATTGGCTCCAGGACATAGTTGATCTTATCTGGTCCTCTGCTTGTTTTTCCTGCAGAATAATATTATGATGAGTTAGCACAGGCTTAGCTGCAGGTACAAGCTGTCGAGAGATATGAAAGTCAGCAGTAGGGTAGCTAGAGAATGCACCTGAGTAGAACTTTCCCGTTACTCCGATACGCCAGCGGTGGTCCCATGGATCTGCAACATATATTAGGGAATAGTCATGGTTCCCATAGAGACACTTATTATCCTTTAGGTAGATGGGTCTTTCCTGTCCTGTTATACCCTGATATCCCCCAGTTAATCCTAGTTCCAACCTACAGGGATTGAAATAGCAGCAGCCCCCATAGGTATCAACTTCCTTGAGGCATGATGGGTCTGTCTGTCGGAAAGGAAAGCAAACATATTCATTAGTTTTGTATCTGCTAGCATTTGGGTATATTATGATGTCTATGGGTTTTTGACAGCCCACTAGGGGGCAGTCTGAGGCTCCGATTATTTGATTTTTTTCCTTGAAGTGTTTCCCTGACATAAAATCTCCAGAACATAGTATTGGGGAGGTGGGGCTGGCTGAAGCGTTGGTGTTAAGCAGGGTAAAAACAGCCATGAGGATGACAGAGAAGGAAGCTCAGGGTGGGTGGGGTCGGGGGGAAGGCATCTGTGCCGAGCAGTCTCCACCAGATCATGGATCTCTTTCCACGAGATCCGGTGTGGTTTTGGGTGTCGTTTCCTCCTCTTCCTTTTCTTTGTCTCCGACAGGGTCATGTAAGCCATCTTTTTTGTGGGCGGGGATGTCTCCCCCTTTCGGGTACTGTCCATCTTGGCTGGCTGGCACCAGCATGGTCACTCATATTTGACTCCAGAATACACTATCCCCTTTTTTAAAGAAGGAGGAGGAGGAGGAGGAAGAGGAGGAGGAGGAAGGGGACAAGGAGGAGGGAAGAGGAGGAGGAAGATGAGGAAGAAGAAACAGGGAGTTTGATTGTTCTAGCCCTTACATTTCATCTATCTTGGTGTCTCAAATGAACCTAAAAAATGGAAGTTAACCCAGGATCTCTGACTCATAAATGACCACCCTGCTGTGCCTGGTCCCCATACTCTTTTAACCCAAATCCCCTTTAGGACAACTCATTGTTCTGGATTTGAAAGATGCTTTCTTCTGCATCCCCCTATACTCACCAGTCAGCCTCTATTTGCCACTGAAGATCCAACTCCTAAGGTTGGACAAATCACATGGACTGTCCTTCCCCAAGGGTTTATAAACAGTCCTTCCTGTTTATTTGGGCTGACTCTGGCCCAGGCCCTATGGAATAGTCAAGCCCGTGCATCACCTTACTCCAATATATGGACGATTTGTTGCTCTGTGGGGCATCTGAGAAGAACGTTCATTCCTCAGGGAACTGAATCTCGCCTCAATTTTCTGGCCATGAGAGGATATAAATTCTCTCAAGAAAAGGCCCAATTATGTCAGTCCAAAATCATATACTTGGGAATGATACTAGAGGAAAGTGCAGCTTGAGTCCTGAATGGATCCAGCCCATCCTGCCTTTCCTTTAATCAACTGAGGACCTTTTTCAAATTTACAGGTTTCTGGAGGATCTGGATTCCTGGATTTGCAGAACTGGCAAGACCTCTTTGCCAGTTCCTTGAGGAGGCTCAAAAATGTTCCTCTGCTCCTTTAATGTGGGAACCTGAGTACCATCATTCTTTCCAGCAATTCAAGGAAGCATTAACTCGGGTCCCTGCTTAGGGATTGGCATTCAGCCCGTTTTCCCTTTATGTAACTGAAAGGAAGAGAGTTGCCCTACAGGTCCTAAGCAGCCAGTGGGACCAACACATCAGCTGGTAGACTATCTCAGCAAAGAATTGGACTTGGTAGCTTTAAGATGACCAGGCTGCTGGAGAGCTATAGCAGACATGTGGCTTTTAGTCCCTGAGACACATAAATTGACTCTGGAAAGGCCCCTTATAGTGTATGCTCCCCCATGAAATTGGAGGAATATTTAAATCAAGGGACATTTGTTTGTCTGATTGGAGAATGACAAAATATCAGGCTTTTCTGATGGACAAGGCAGAAGTGATCCTTAAAAATCTTCCCATATTTCAGTCCTGAAACCTATTTCCCTGGAGGGAAAACCTTAAGCATTCATACTAAAAGGTCTTGCTAAAAACCCATACTGCCAGACCTGGTCTCAAGAACCAGCCTATGGAGGATCCTGACCTCACATTATTAACTGATGAGAGCCCCTTTGTTCAGGGGGCAATTTGTAGGCCAGGATATGCAGTGTTCACATTTGAGGCTCTTAGGTTCAACCCTCTCCAGTAAAAACTAGTGCCCAAATGGCAGAACTGATAGCCCTGTCTAGAGCTTTGATTCTTACCAAAAGTAAGAGTAAACATTTATATGGACTTCAAGTACATATTTCCGATAGTGTGTGCCCATCCAGCCATCTGAATAGAAAAGAGATGGTTAACAGCCTCTAGGCCCCACCCATAAAACATTCTAAAGAGATTCTAGATTTATTAGAGGCAATTCAGCTCCCCTGGGATATGGAAGCCATGCACTGCTGGGAACATCAAAAGGGAGAGGACTCAGATGCATCTGCCAATCATTTAGGGGACACCGCCACTCAGAGCTGAAGGACTCCACCCCTTCCTATGGGAAGACTCCCTCTTAACCCCTGAGAGACCATATTATACCATCCCTGGAAGGGAGAAAGCTCCGAGAAATGGTTGTACCCTAGAACATCGAGAATGGACTTTGGTTGTACCCACAACAGAACCACAGCGTCACTCAGATTTGACCCTTGGTGTCTGCCCCACTAGAAATTACATCTGGTACATGGGCAGGACATTTACTGTTGGGAGGGTACAGCAGGGTGTATAGTTACTCTCACTGACTTTTCATGTGCAGTCTTAGACCATCAGCTTCCTCACACAAAACTTTGGAGTGCCAATCGGTCAACCGCACAGGAGTAGTTGATCACGTCTTTGTCGAGTAGGCATTTGTATCTTTGCTGTTACCTCAATTTGTCAGGTTGTGGTCCAGCTGAGTGGTGCTTGGTGCAGTCTTGGGGCCACTTTGTATTACATACAAATGGGATCTAAGAAGTGACCTTAGTTCAGCTAGGGATGGGTGCAACCTTGGAGTCTGAGGTTCCAAGATATACTGCACATGTTCCTGGGGCAACAAGGTGCCCTGGGTAGTCATTAAGTGAGCAGGTTGTCAGATAGGTCTGTGTTGATTTTTGGCTGGAGGTATGGAAGCCATACCAGTTTGTTGGTAATGAAGAAAACATGCTGTTATAAATCTTGACCTGGGCTTTCTGGAGTGGTGTACTGGCTGCACAACCCTAAATATGCCTAAGAGTGCACAGATGGATGCAAGGGCGGGAGAGGTTCTCTAGAACTGGCCAAGCTAGGCCAGTGTGCACAGCTAGGTCTTGAAGAGTGAGGTGGAGGAAAGAGAGTACAGGGGCCAGGATTCTCGCAGGTCTGGGGGAATGCGCAGGTCTCCTAATCACACTGACCTTTGAATCTGTCACGTAGCTGTAAGGATTTCCTGCTGATCAGAACACACTACGTAGAATAGAGGAGGGTCCCAAATGTCATCTGAGACCCACCAACCAATGGAAAACACGAGATGAACACCCAAGCACAGGCCTGTAGGCCCGTCAGGGATGGGATCAAAGCATGAGGAACATGTCTCCTCCGGCTTTTACGAGTCATCCACTAGGCCCATGACTGCCCTCTGTTTTGTCCTTCCATTTCTCCCCTGGCCACTTTTCCCCCAGCCCTGCTGCCCAGCCTTCTAGCTTCTCCTCTGTCCTAGGGCTACTCTTGCTTCATCCTGACCCCTGGCTGTGACCCTGTCCCGCTCTCACTGGGCTTTGAGATGGGTCCTGGCACTTATTTCCCCTTTACCCACTACTCATCCCTGGCCATCAGTACATCCTATCGATTGAATTCTTGTTCTCATCGGACAGATGACACATCTGAGTCTCCGAGTCATAGCCTGGAGCTGCCAAACAGGACAAGGACAGTCAGGGTCCAGTCCAGGTCTCTGTCACTTCTCTCTGGCCTCCTGTCTTCTGTCCCACAGAAGGATCCTGCTGTGTCTGCACAATTCCTCAACTTGAGAGAAAATGGCCTGAGCCAGGTGTCCAGGAACACAGGTTGATCACATGTAGAGCTTTCTGATTTGTCCCAAATCAATACCATCCTGGCTCCCTCCTCTAAGAATAGATTCTTGGTCACAGTCCCATCCAACTAGCCTTTCAAAGCCAACTTTCATGGAGTACCTACTGTGTGCTGGCCATATGCTGAGCCCTTATTATCTCACAGTAAAGTCCAGTGGTGATGGTACTAAGGCACAAAGTGGTAAACTAGCTTGCCAAGGTCACACAGCCAGTAGATGGCAGTGTTTCATGTGGATGCTATCTCCTCTCACCCTCAAATGGTTCACACCAGGGAATAGCATGGATGAAATTCTCCTCATGGACCTCTGAGAGGGAAGTCCTCAACCTGAACTCCTGGGACTTCCTAGAGGGGCTGTGCCTACCCAGGGAGCACAGCTAGGCCGGAGTTCTGGGGACATTGATGGGCCCCTCGTGACAGTGACTGGGACAGTTCAGCTTCTGCCTCCAACACCTTCCAGGCTCATCTTCAGTCACCAGGACGTGCATCCCTCTCTGCTCACCTGGATGGAGCATCTCCATACTTGGGAAGGAAAAGATGAGGTCAAAGGACGATGTAGAAGAGTTTAAATGAGAAAGTTCATAAGATAGTTAACTGCCAAGTTCCTCAGCATCTGCCCATGGGTCCTTAATGGAGTCAGTGGTGTTAGGGACTCAACTGTGTCCCCTAAGTTCATGTTTGAGAGCCCTTATGTCCAGTAACTGTATTTGGAGACTTTTAAGAAAGTGAAGTAATGAAGATTGAGTGACATCATAAATATAGCCCTAATCCATTTGACTGGTGTCCTTATAACAATATGAAAGAAACCAGATATCTATCACCAAATCCATCTATCCATCTGTCTATGTTTCTCTCTCTGTCTCTTTCTGTGCCTCTCTCTCTCTCTCTTTCTCTCTCTCTCTCTCTCTTTCTCCCTCCTCCCATTTCCTCTCCCTCCTTCCCTTATGGGCCCCCACCATGCTGTCCATGGTGACTAATATTTTTCCCTTAATATTTTTCTTCAACTGTCTCGCTCTATGATCCTCCTCCCCAGGTTTTAAGGTTTTAGAGGGAAGCTTCTCTTTTCCTTTAAGGCTCTATCACGCTGCCTCTAACGTGATCCTTTCCTCCTTCTGATTGCTGTTCCACCTCGAGACCCAGTCATGCCCCACGTGGTCTTGTGGTCGTCACTCTGATAAAGTACATTCTGAAGGGCAATGTTCTGTCAGTTACTTCCCCAAACCTGTTGCTGTCTTTCTTACCAGTGTTTAGCAAACTTGGGTGGGACCACAGCTTCTCCTGCATACATAGCTGAGAGACAGCGGAGTAAACACGTTCAGGGAAACTGTGTGCAGGGGGACATGGAGCAACTCCAAGCAGCTTGGGTTAGCACCAATGAAGGAAATGAACTGACTTTCAATGGAACTGGAGTAGTCTAGCAAGCTAGAGTTCACCAACACCAGGGAAACAGAAAGAAGAGAAACAATGGCCAGATAATAAACACTCCTAGAAGCCTATGGGACAGAAACTGAAGCACATGGTTTCTTAGAGTTAATTTGGACTATAGAGTATGGATGTATGTGTGGGCGCAAGCCCTTCCCCACCTGGACACACAGGACAGACCATGCCTTTTCCTCCACGCCCCATAGAGTGACAGTGATCATATGAGGCCCATTGAATATAAGCCTGTCAGCCACCTGCTCAGCCTCCTTCCCAGTAACCGGCACAAGTTGCCCTCTCCTGAAGCCTCAGCTTCCCAAAAGGGTCTGGCACAGAATAGGAGCTAAGAAACAGGTTGAGTGGGTAACCCCTGGCTCCTTGTATCTCAAAAGACAGCCTTTGTTCCCATCCCGTTTCAGTAGCAGCACCTCAAAACCAGCTTCCAGTGTCCAGGTCATCAGGACTGGCAGGCTTGGTCCCTGCCTCCTCCACCTCTTTGTTTCCTCCATTTCCCAGTGCAGTGGACATTGACAACAGACATCTTCTCTCTGAGCTCCCCTGGGCATGTCTCAGGTATCCTGGCACCTAGGCTGAGTCCCCAGATGATTTGTGATCCCATCTGAGCGTTCTCTAAACTTGTCTTGTGTTTAGGGCAGAGGGAGAGAGAGGAACTGACAGACTGACAGCTGACTGCAAGTCCAGCTCTGCTGCTGCCGAGCCTGTGACCTGAGGCAGATGCCTAACCTCACTGAGTTCATCAACAAAATAGGATAAAGTTCTCTTTTACAGTAGCTATGAGGATGAGCAGATGGGGCAACTTATACCTTCCCAAATTACTACTAGTCTTCTCCATGCTGAGTTTGGATGGGACCCAGCTGTCCTTAGCTGTGTGGATACAGTGACCAGCTGTGAATTCAAGTCATAACCAGATTCAGTCTCCAGCCTGATATGCCAAGGACCCAAAAGGGTAAGGGAAGTCATACTCTGTGGGCATCTCATGACCAAACAATGCAGGAGACCTGCTGCTTGCTGGGCACCACCCTCATTCCACCCTAAGTGCCAATCCACTCAAAGGAATGATCTTAGGCCCCACATTCTGGGTCCTTCTCTGATGACCCCATTTCAAATGAAGGCTCTGGGGTCTGGAGGAAAAAGATCTGTCACCAGAGACTAGAGGTCCCACCACAGATCAATCGCTGAGCCTCCCAGGCTCTGCTCACTCCTCTCCTCCTTTGCCTCAGCACTCCTGCCTCCCCTTTACCAGTTCTTTCAGCCTCAGTATAGTCTGCAGGCCCTGGAGCCTGTTGGTACTGACCATGGTGCAAATGAGGGAGGCTTGCCTGACACCTGGGCATCTGCCTTCTTCTGCCAGAAGCTCCCGCTTTGCAAATGGATCCATCATGCATTGCTTTCTCTCAGAAGTCCCGGAATCCTCCTTGATAGAGTCTACTGCTCCCTGCTCAGTATTCATGAACATTGGAAGAAGAACCAAAGACTTTGTTGGATGGCTGTGCAATCTCTCTGCTTTGACCCAGGGAGGAGGGACTATAGGAAGCCCCCTCAGGGACCAGCCCGATCCTTCCACTAGGGCCTATTTCATCCTACAGCAGTGCCCCTAGGACTTCATAGCCACCCTCACCAAGCTTTGGCGAGAAGGACAGCAGGTGACTACACACGACACATGCACTACAGTTTCCAGTCCTTTTATTTCTCCATTTCTTTGGCGTTTCATAATTATCCCCTAAGATCTAAATGTTTCACTATTTTTCAAATCAACCCATAATCAACGTGGGGGGCACGTTGAGGTTTTTTAGGTGAGGAAACTGAGGCAAAGGAGAGGCCACGGTTTTCATCCCATAACTCAGGAAGAGTGAAGACTCGACCAAGATTGAGCTTTTGACATCAGACGCTGCTGACCATACTTTCTTGTTTAAAGTTATTGTAACCTATTTTTCTTCTGAAGTCTCCCTTGGCCCTGAATCTTCCCCTTGTATCAACATGATTTTATCTAGATAGTTAGAAAAGAATACAGGGAGAAGGCTGGACCATGAAAAGTCCACATAAGCCTTGGGCCAACAGTCATGAGGACCCTCTGCTCACAGTGAAGAATAGACTAGAATGTTCATAGGCTCTTGAAAAGTCTCAGGGTGGAATAGCAAGATAGAGTTGTAGATTCATATGGCAGAGTATAAGAGTAGGTATCCCTAACCCCAGGTCCATGAACTGAGCCCATCCCACCTGGACATCCTGAAGATCATCTCTACAATAGCTCAGCTTGACCAGTGACATCACAAGAAAAGTCACCCAGAGCATCTGCCACTTCAGAGTTGGGGACTATCCCAATACCTTTGAACAAGAGCCAATTTGAGCCAATAAGAATGTGACCCTTTTTAAGGTAATGGAAAATAACCCTGAAAGAGCTTTGAGAGGTATCAGATGAACACCAGTCCTCTAGTGGAGCACAGAGGGGTCATCAGCCAAGACACCTGGCTAGTATGGTCACCCTCTCACAGTCCACACCCTGGAGAAGAGTATTGCCTCAGACAAGCTGCACCCTGCACTGGGTGCTCAGAACATTCACCTCTCTTCTGGTCTCCCTTTCTCCAGGGACCATGAAGGGTCAGGGATCTTCTAATTGAACTTGTGACATCGTGGCTTCTGAAATCATCTGAGTGGCCAAGAGAGACAAACTCCCAGGACTGCAAAGCACAGAGAAGGGAGTTGCAGTCCATGTTTGCAGCCCTGGGAAGGGGTCAGTAATATTATTCAACCAATATCTGTAGAAGGCCTGAAAGGAAGAGCCAGGTGATCTGAAACTTGCCTAGTAATCCTTCCCCAGCTTGAGATGAATCAGAGACTCACAGGTTTTGTCTCTTGACACCCAACTGGTCAAAGTCTCCATGCCAAAAATTGTTTTTCATCTTACTCAAAGCTGGCTTCAGCCCTGCCCACAGAAATCAACCACTGTCCCAGCACACCATCTGGTGACCTATTTTAATTTCATTGGTTCTTCAGGTCCCCTTGTTCCCTTGCAGAGCCAGCCAGTTGTCATGAGCTCCACCCCGCTGTCACCACCATCACATCCCCAACATCATCATAACCATCATTGTTATCATTACCACTGTCATCACTGGGAAGTCTCTGCCTGGAGGACTCAAAAGTGAGTTGATATTGATGATACTGGAGAGCTGGAGTTCACAGGACATCCTCCTGGGAAATGGGCTGTAGTGAAGCTGTTGTGTCTTCTGGTACTCAGAACTTTAACTCTGGCTTTTCCCGTTACTCAGCTCTTTAGTTTTCCTGACCTCCTTGTTGCTGGCCCCTGCACAGCCCTCTCTATTCACACTCCAATTTGTTTTGAATCCCATTCTCCACATACTCTAATCCTCTCTGGACCCTTATTTCAGACTCCAGTTGCTGTTTTTACATCACTAACAGTTTGCATTGACCTTTCTGTGCTTAGTCACAGAAATCCAAATGCCTCGATGCTCGGTTCTACAGACTCGATCTCACCCACCTTCCCTGTCCTAGTTTCAGTTCTGTTGCTGTGATAAAATACCCTGACAAAGCAAGTTGGGGAAGAAAGGTTTTATTTGGCTCACAATTCCACGTTACAGTCAATCACTACAAGGCAGTGAAGGCAGGAATTTGGAGGAGGTAGTCACATTATAGCCACAGTCAAGAGCAGATAGAAATGAATTAATGATGCGTGTTTTATTGGTACTCAGCCTGTTTTCTCCATTCTTGTACATTCAGCACCCAAACCTAGGAAATGGGGCCACTCACAATGAGGGAGTGTTCACACCTCAATTAATGTAATTAAGAAAAATTCATCCCAGGTATACCCACAGGCTAACCTGACCTAGACAATCCCTCATTGAGAATCCCTTCCCAGGTCATTTTAGATTGTGTCAAGTTGACAATTATTACATCATGTTCCCTCTAACAAAAAGTCTTCACTGCCTCTACTTCTATCCAAATCATCTCCACTCACTACTATATTGTTTAAGTAAAGGCATCATTGAGTTTAACTGCAGGGACCTGTGAATCTGGACAAGTTCTCTCAACTTCTCCTCCAGCTTCTGAGCCACCTCCCGCAGTGTTTCAGCTGTCTCTGTTTTTGTCCCATCATATAAAAGCATTGAGTCTCTCACAAGGTTATACACATCCAGTGCAAGGAAGATACTTGCAGTGGCTATACCTCTGATTCTAGCTTTTTTGGTCATTGCCAGAGCAGTACCTTTAAAGGTATTCTGTACGTGAGTGGCACGTTGGGCTGAGATTCTTCCATTGGTCATGAGGGTCCTAGCATCTGCTACCACCTGAGGGTTGGCTCTGGCCATCCTGATAGCATAGACATGCTGTCTGAATGTTTTCAAATTCTTAATGACATAGTAGGTTCCTGTAGAAAGTTTGCAAGTAATCTTCCCCATGGCAATAACCTCCTTCATTATGTTCATGGCAAGTGAAACCAGGCGCCTGGCTTCAGCTTCATTCGACTGCCTGCTTCTTTCCTCCACAATCGCAGTGGCCACACCAGTCAAAGTAGCCACTGCTCCCAGCCCAAACCCAGTTGTTGACAGCACCAGACTGCCCCCCACTGTCATGGGTGCCAAAACTAGACCAAGGATGCCCAGGAATCCGGAGGCAGTGCTGGTGGCATCGGTTACCACGTTAGAGATGGTACAGCCCTTGTGCACCTCATCAATGTGGTCAGCAAGAGCATGGAGCTGCCTGATGATCTCCACAAGGTCCCTTTTCAAGCGAGGAAAGGCGTCCAAAAACCTCTTCTGCTCTTGCAGTTCTCTTTGAAGCCTAACTTTGTCTTCTGTGGCCATGAGTTCTATAAGCTCCTTCACAGCTTTATAAAGTACAGCTTCCTCATTCCTGAAACAGCAGAGGTCAAGGGCATGAGAAAGACTGTCTTTCTGTAACACGGGATCCATGAGCTCTACCTTGTTCAAATAGAATTTTACTACAAAACCAATGGAAAATATTTTACATGTGTGCAAGACTTTGTATTCTACGATGAATATTTGATAATCATGGGTGCCATGGTCCTTAGACCTTAGGGTTCAATGTGCTAAGTTACGTCAAGATCCTCTTTAGTGACGGGAAAGGTGCCTTCCTTCAATTTCAATGTCATCACTACCAAAATGTTTTCCCAGTGGAAACTCTGTTGATAAACATGCAAATGTAGGGTTAGACCAAAATGGGGGACAATACGGACAGCCCATGTA
>NW_008356954.1:123849-128919 GCF_000622305.1 Nannospalax galili
TGATGTAATAAAGATTAAGTGATATCATAAACATAGGGCTCTAATCCATGGGACTGGTGTCCTTATAACAGTAAAAATAGATGGATACCACAGATATCATGTATCAATTGTCTAATCCATTTGTCATCTATTTATCCTCTCTCTCTCTCTCTCTCATATCTCCATAGATCTGTATCTCCTCTCTTCCCCTATCAACCTCCCTTTCTCTATTTCTCCATGCACGCAAGAGAGGCCGTGTACAGAGAACAGGGTGAGTAAGCTCCCTCTGCAAGCCAAATAGATGGATACCACAGATATCATGTATCAATTGTCTAATCCATTTGTCATCTATTTATCCTCTCTCTCTCTCTCTCTCATATCTCCATAGATCTGTATCTCCTCTCTTCCCCTATCAACCTCCCTTTCTCTATTTCTCCATGCACGCAAGAGAGGCCGTGTACAGAGAACAGGGTGAGTAAGCTCCCTCTGCAAGCCAGGAAGAGAGCCCTCACCAGAGCCCATGCCACTCCTGAATTACTGAAGTTTGTTTCCAGAACTCAGAGAAACAGAGGCCTTTGGTTCAAGTCTTCAACTGCTGATACTGTGGGATGGCAGCTAGGGGGATCCATACACCAGAAAAGAGTTGTGGTGCTTTGCAGTGAACTTAAATATTCTCAGCTCAGAACAAAGAAAAAGTGAACCTTTTATCCCAGGGAGTGGGAACACTCTAAGGATGACCCCCGTCCACCTGTAACCCCCGTCCACTTGTGACCCCCGTCCACCTGTATGTCGAACCCTGGGCAACAAGAAACTTTGAATATGGGACTTTCAACTCAGAGGCTTCTGATGTTCATTTGTGAGATAAAGAGCAGCGTTTTAAAAGGAAACAGATTTCACAGTATCAGAGCTTACTGGACACAGAAAAAGTAAGGGTGGCTTTGGTGATTTATTGTATGATTTAAAGAACCCATTTATAGGAATTGCCAAACATGCAAAACCTGATTTGGACAACAAGGGAAGGGATTTCCTGTGAGGTGGGAAGTTGGAAGTCTCCTCAGAATCTTGAATAACAAAAACAGGGAGAGTTAACTTCTGAAGTTGTCAGCAACTCACATCCCCGGTCCCCATCCCCCTACCCCACGCCCCATCCCCCACTTTCCTAGGCTGTCCTGATCCATCCTTAAAAGCAAGGAAAGAAGTTGGTGAAGCTGAGGCATGCCTCCAAGTCAGAGCCAAGAATGGTAACCCACGGACCCAATGCCGGTGACTCCCCTTAGTCCCTCTGGGGGACTCCCTCTCCACCTTTAGCTCCTCAGCAGCACTCAGTTGTACAGCAACCTAATGTTGTAGAGCAAAAACAGGAAACAACCAGAGAAGGGGACTGTGACTACCTCTGGAGGCCATGAGGGCTGCTGGGTCCTTGGCACCAGCCTCAGGATCTCTGACAGGATTTCCTCACTGGAGAAAGCTGGCCTGGAGTCCCAGCTACAGAGAGGAGAAAACAAAATGTGAGATGGAGTAGGGACGGCTGCAGCGAAGGCTGGTGTTCTATGGTTCCCTCTGGGATGGTAGAGAAGCAAAGGGACTCAGGTCAAAGGGCGTCTCCTTCCCTGGGCCCTGGCCTTCTGATGGACACCTGGAAGCCCAGGCTGGGAGCCTGCCTTCCCGAGCTGTGCACAAGCTCTGCAAATGGGCACACAGGGGTGCTGAGCATAGTCTCAATTCTCAGAGGCTGCTGGGTGTCCTCCTTGGGAAGGGAGACAAGGGTTCAGGATTGCATGCTTCTCGAGAATTTGTCTCCCACGGTCAAGTTCAAGCCCATTCACCCTGAACACAGGGCCTCCTACCCATTGCAGCCTCCTTACCATCCTGTCCACCACCTCCGCAACCACCTTGCAGGGCCTCAGGCCTGTGTTGGGCTCCTCCCTCACAGGGAATGTTCCTTACCCCCATGTGGTACCAGTATCAACCAAGACAGCCTCATCCCACCTAGCCTGCCCTTGCTCTGGGCTCTGGACACATTCACTGGACTTGGAACCACAAGTCTTGAAGGAAAAGTGTGATTTTTTTCTTATAATCCTAAAGTTTCTAAAATTTTCTCTACTTTTACACAGAGGACAAAATTCCCTTCCTCCAAAGCATGTACACATATCAGAAGTCTGACCTTTTACCTTAGGTTTACACAGCTCATGTTGAATACATGATTGGGCAACTTGCCCTTCTGCCCCACACTGGCACCCTACCCACTGAAACACACAGATACTGCTTTCCTTCTGCATCCCCCACAGGCACAGCAGAGGCCAGAAGAGGGTCAGGGGAGACAGGCCTGTCATCCACCTGCTCAGCCTCCTTCACAGAATAGTGAGGAATACTCAGTTTCCCCCAGGGCCTGTCACAGACACACACTAAGAAGTCTGTGTTACAATTCCTGGGCTTTATATGCCCCCCTCGCAAGGCAATATCTGATGTATCTGGTATTGACAGCGATAGCCACCCAGAGCCAACTTCACAGTGACCAGAACACAGGAGTCAGTGAGCTCTGGGTCTCCTGCCCTTCTCCATATCCTTCAGTCCTTCCATTTCCAAAACCAGTGAGGACCCACCAGAGCCACCTTTCCTGGGGAGTCTTCTGGCCAGGTCTCGGGCAGTGAGGCACCGGAGCTGAGCCCCAGGCATCTTGGTGATCCTATCCTCTCTATGCTTATAGCAGACCTCAGCCTGGCTGCAAGTCCAGCTCTGCTGCTGCTGAAATGTGACCTGGACCAATGCCTAACCTCCCTAAAATGGAGTGATAATCTTTCTCTTCAAGAGCCACTGACAGGGTGTGGGAGCTTAAGAGGGCCCCAACTTACATAGGATTTGTCCCCTGGTTGAGTTTGAAGGGGACTCAGCTGTCCTGTCCTGTGTAGATCAGGTCACCAACTACACCTCAGGAAACAGCTTGCTGTTTATACACCCAGCACTGGAAAAGGAAAAGGAAATCGAAAATCCAAACATTGAGCAGCCCTAGATCCAACCCACACAATAGAGAAGGCTTGCTTTGGTACTACCCATAGCTTTATGTGTATTTAATATAACAAATGAACCTTGAATCTTTCAAAATTCTTCCTTCTCTAGAAAATATACAAGCACAGAGAGCCCTTCACAAAAATTTGCAGTGTTTTCACACGCATGGTCACAGATGCTTCCCAGGCAGCCCAGAGATGCAAATGTTTATATCCTTGTGTCCCAATCAGAGAAGTAACCCAGTGGGGGAAGATCTCCCCACAGAGTGGCAGAGCTGAGATTGTGCCCAGGTCTTTCTGATTTCCTGTTTTTCCCTTCAGACCAGGTTGGATCCCTAAAGGAAGAGACGTCCTTAAATCCTTCACAGCCTCTGAAAATATGATTTTCATCTCTAAGCTTTCCTTGTGGACCTGAGATGAGGCACCTCAAACACCATGAGATTTTTGCCCAGTTCCCACCTAGCCTATGGCTAGTGTTGATCTACGGGTAGACCTTGCTGGGTCCCCAGTGACTGCTGACACTGACATCAATTCTTCCACAAGCCCCTCAAGCTGCTCCCCACAGCCAGGGAGGTGGAAGCACTGACTGGAATGTTGACATTACAGAGTGCTGGGGCAGCAGCGGCAGGTTGTAGACGCTTACTGCACTCATGCACACACGGGCATACACGTGGATACACACAGGCACACAAACATGAACACGGTACCAAATTAGGATCCCTGTATTCCATGACTTAACATTGAAATGAATAGGTGGAGATTATCCCAGCATTTCACCAGCTGAAGAAGGGCACATGTACTCTTGTCTTGGGATTTCGGAATGCAGAACAGTTATGGACTCCTGTGTCAGTATGAGGAGGCTGGGCAGGAATCACTGCAGCCAAGGACTTGACTGTAAAGCGTAAGTGCACATTCAGGCACTGCTTGACTTGAGTCTTCCTCCCAGAGTGCGAGTCTCCATCATCCATCTGCCCACCTCAACTCTTGGCCTGCTGGTCCATGAATCTACTCACCTGACCCAAGCTAGTCTGTCCCTGAGAATATGAGGCCTTAATGGGGCACTGGAAGTCAAGGCTTTTGGACCTATACTACCCAGGGAGAACACATAGGAAAAGGGACCGTACCTTCACGGTGTTAGTATTGCCCTTGTTCTCTTGTCTAGGACTCAAGTAGATTTTTTTGTTTTCTTCTGTCCTCTGAATGTAACATTTCCCTTCAAATGGATGCTCTTTTTAAAAACTCGAATTATTTATGTCCTAGTTTGCCTTCTATTGCTGTGATAAAACGCTGACCAAAACCTACTCTAGAAGATAGGGTTTATTTGGCTTACAGTCCATCATCAGGGAAGCCAGGGAAGGAGTTCAAGGTAGGAAAATGGAGGGAGGAACTGAAGCAGAGATCACAGAACACTGCTTACTGACTTACTTTCCCTGGCTCGCTCAGTTACCCTCCTTATACAGCCCAAGCCACATGCCCAGGAATGGCACCACCCACAGTAGGCTGGGTCCTCCTACATCAATTGACAATTAAGAAAATGCCCCTCAGATAGACCCACAGACCCTGATGGAAGAAAGTCCTCAATTAAGATTCCCACTTCTCAGATGTGACAAGTTGACAACTGAAGTTATAGCCAGGCCCAAATCAACTGCTGGGATGTAAATGTCCGCTCCAATCTCTGTGTTGCCTTCATTCACTTTGGGATCATGACCTAGTAAGCTGCTTGAATATAAGCCCCACAATCTGCATGGCTGAACTTGAATTTTATTGCACCTTACACTGTAACCTAGCATATGGTCTAGCTTGGCAAATGTTCCACCTTCACAAATGTTCCAGGTGCAGTTGAAAAGGGTCTGTACTGTGTTCTGGCTTTAATGTCCTATACATGCCACTGAAGTATAAACAAGTGATGGTGTTTGAGTTTTCTGTATTTGATATTTGGGGCTAGTTATTCTATCAATTATTAAGAAAGGGGGTCTTAAAAATATGCAACTGTGGGGCTGGAGAGATGGCTCAATGGTTAAGAGCACAGACTGCTCTTACAAAGGACCTGGGTTCGATTCCCAGCACCCATATGGCAGCTAACAAC
>NW_008356954.1:133089-283158 GCF_000622305.1 Nannospalax galili
GGAGATGTAAGCTGAATAAACCCTTTCCTCCCCAAGTTGGTAGTGGTCAGAGTGTTTTGTCACAGCAATGAAGAAACAAACCAGGACAGACCTCTATTTAGAATAGAAGACAATCTGAAATGTCATCTGAGATCCCAAGCCCAGGCAGTTTGAAAGGAAACCCCACACCCATCCGTGTATGTCCAGAAAGCATGAGGTTGAAGGAGAGAAGACATGTTCCCTCTCCTTATTGCATGTTGTCTCTGGCCTATGGCTGCCCTGGGCTTTGTGCCTTCAATACCTCCCTCTCTTGCCTCTCTTCCCAGTTCTTTTGCTCTAGCCTTCTAGAAGATTCCATCATAGCCCTACTTCTCTCTCCTATACCTGGCTTTGACCCTGGTCCTGGTTTCTTTGTACTTTGGGAAAGATGTTGGCACTTGGTTCCTTGTTGCTCATCCCCAGCTGTCCCTACGTCCTGCCATAATGAATTTTCTTTCCCACTGAACAGATGACAAATTGGAGACTCTAAGACATAAACTTGGAGCCCCACAGCTGGGCAGGAATATTGAGGGTCCCACCCAGCTCTGTCCAGCTGTACTCTGGGCTTTCTGTTGTCTCAGCCCCCAGAGGGATGTGTTACAATTCTTTAGACAGGGACAAAAGTGGCTGAGCCTGAAACTGGGGATACCAGCTGATCATGGCTAGACTTTGTGAACATATTCCAAAGTTCGAATATGATTCCACTCATTTAGAAGGAGACACTTGGCCACAGACTCTTCCCACCAGGCTGGCCATATGCTGACATTCCAGAAACATGATCTCACTGTCTCACAATAAAGTTCAGTGGTGATGAAACCAAGACAGGAAGTGGCAACTAATTTGCCCAGGTCGCATGACTACCTGACAGCCAAAAGTGTCACCTGTGGGCACCATCTTCAATCAACCTAAGGACATTTTCACTAGGAAGTAACATGGAGGAAATGCTTCAGATGGATTATTGAGAAGTGACATCTACAACCCAAGTCCCCAGGGGGGACTGCCTAGAGTAGGTATGTCTGCCCAGAGAAAGCCACCCATGTTAGGGAGGGGTCTGGGTGGCAGTGCCAGATTGCACTATGGAGGTGACCTGGACAATCCAGCCTCTTCCACGAATGCCTTCCAGGTTTCCTCTTCAGTTGTCACGTTCTTCAGATCCGATGGGCTCAGTGTGTCCTCGAATAGCTCAGCAACTTTCTCTAGCAAGTGACTGGTATCTATTTAAGACAAAGAATGAAGTGAGAGGACAGTGTGAAAGAGCTTAAATGACATGGAGTCAAGACAGTTAAACACTATGATCCTGAGCATGTGTCCATGGGTACTAATTGACATCCATGTTGGGGACGGAACTATGTCCCAAAAGCTCTTATACCAAGTGTAATGGGGAGTTTTAATAGTCAGTTTGACACAATATATTAATTCACCAAGGAAGAGATAATCAATGATAACTTGTCTAGATCATTTTGTATGAACAGATATTTAGGGGATTATCTTGAGTACATTAATTGAGATGGGAAGACTCCATCCACTGTGGACAAGAGTGTCCTCTGGGTTTGAGTATAGAAGAGTGGTTGGAGGCCGAGCACAGGCGTGCATGCATACCTTCTCCCTCTGCTCTTGACTGTGGATGTGACTAGCTGCTTCACGTTCTTGTTGTCTTAACTTCCCAACAATGATGGACTACAACCTGTGAGCTAAAATAACCCCTTTTGTGTCCACCTCCCTTGTCCCTTAAGAACAATAGCACTCTGCCCACTAAGAGTTAACTGACTCCTGACACTTGATTCAGTATGAATTAACAGACTTCTTTGGGCTTTGCTGATGCAGAGGATTGAGGGACGAGAGTCTGTTCCCAGGATGCTGGGGAGAAGAGTGATAAGACATCTGTTTCTGGGATGCTGGGAACAGGTTGTCATGTCCCTCACCGTTCGTGTGTAAGTCAAAGGAGGTCTGCTCCTGGGCCAGTTGCTATGGCCTTCAGCATGCTGTGCTATTTTCTTACTCTAATGATGGAAAAACTGCTGTGCGCTTTGCATCGTTTGAGCCCTGATCATATGTAAACTCTGTGTGAACTTCCAACACTAAGCTTCCTAAATAAAAGCTTCTCAAGAAGGCAGTAAAATGCTCCTGAGTTACACAAGGCTAGAGATTTCTGGTCTAAAGTTCAGTTTCTCAACACCGGTCACAACTGGGCACCTACATCCTTTCCCCGCTAAATTGCTTTTGTCAGGTTTTATTATGGTTACCGAAATGAAGCTAATATACCCAGTAAATATATTCAGAGCAGGGCCTTTAAGTAAGTGATGAAAATTAAGTTATGTCATAAGTTTGGCTCCTAATTCATGGAACTTGTATACTTAAAACAAGAAGAAAGATACAAGATCTCTCTTCTCTATCTATCTACCATGTATGTGTGGATGTCTGTATCTGTCCTCCCGTCCTCCCCCTGATCCCTGCCTTCTCCCTATAGGAAAGGCTTTGTACTGACACAGTGAGCTGGCTCCCTCTGCAAACCAGGAAGAGAAACTCACCAGAACAAACCTGCCACTCTTTCCTCATGGACATTGGACTTCCAGAATGAGAGAAAACACAAGATTTTTGTTTGAACTTTCAACCTGTGGTATTCTGGGATGGCAGCTTAGAAGACTCGTGTACTAGTGAGATGTTACAGTATTTTGCAGTGAAATGAATTGTATTTTGCTTGGAGGTCTTAGAAAGTAAACATTAAGCCTCAGGAATAGAGAAAAGTCCAGTATTGACTTCTACCTACCATGAGCCTCTTGTCTATCAAGCACCTTCAAATGTGACTTTCAGCCCATCATTGGATTCTGAGACTAGTTTATTGGGCCATGTGACATGCTGTCCTCTACTCCCAGAGCATCCTGGAGCCTCCTGAGGAGTCAGGGCAGGATGGAAGTGACCCCTGGATATTGCCCCCAAGCTAGTGCCAGGAAAGAGAACCCCACACCTGGGAGCAAGATATTCACTTTTGTTTTCAGTGAGGTTCCCTGTCCTTATCATGGACTCCTCAGCAAGCCCTCAGCATGGAAGTCCCTGTGGTTCTAATCTACAAACAGGAAGCAGTCCGAGAAAAGGGCTGTGACTTACCGTCTAAGATTTCTTCACGGTCCATGGCCCCAGCCATAGGATCTCTGAGAGGTTTTCCTTACAACACACCAGGTGTCTGCACTGTAGGGAAGAGAAAACACTGGGATGGAGTGTGGACGGGCAGAGGAAAGTCAGGCAGCCAGGAGCCAGGTGCCCCGTGGTTCCACCAGGGCGACAACAAAGGAACAAAGGGATTTAAAGACAGGGTGCTTCTCCCCCAATGGGCCCTGCCACTGCCATTTAAACACCAGGCCAGTCATCTAGCTCCACTCTATCCCCTCATTCCAGAAAAGGTAAAGATCTCTTGTCTGGTTAGAGCCCAAGGAGGTGATCAGCTGAGAAAAAATAGCCTCTGCACACCAAAAAAGACATGGGGAGAAATGTTCTGGCAACAACTTGGGTAGGAATATGTGTGAACTGATGTTAATACCTAATATTTATTGAGTGTGTGTTTTTCCCAGAGCTCCTTACACACATCTCATTAGATGATCTCTCCATGAAAAGAGAACTGCCAGGACCACATTTTAAAGCAGAGAGAAAAACACAAAGGTTAGCTAATATCCCTACGTTTTTACAGTAATGTTAGAGCCAGGACTTGAGCCCAAGGCATGTTCTGATCTGCATCCCACCTTTTAGATGATTAGGCTCCTGCGCTTATATATATACAAAAGCATTCATTCCCTCCCGTCCATATACAGCCTGAACGACATCTCACCTACATCATTGTTTGTGCCCTGCGACAAGTCACTGTCAAGTCATTGGTGCTGCTGTGTTCCCAAACCCACGTCCCCTTGTATCTACAGGAACCTGCATCCCACCAGGGCTGGAGTCCTGTCAGACCCTGTCCCTGTCTCTGCAGAAGGGGTGAGCCAGCCAGCCCCTTCTGTTACCTTCCCCTTACGGTAGGATCTTAGGCAGTTTCTAATTCTTTATGTAAACAGTAGTGAAAAGAACATTCTCTTGGGTAAACATTTGCACTGGGGATTATTTCCTACAAGACAGTTCTAGAAATCAAATGACTGAGTCCCAGGGTGTCAACACTTGTTTTTCATAACTTGAAAGCAAACTGGCATATAAGTTGATTGTACAAGCTTATATAGCACAAGCAGTTAATGAGTATGTACATTCCTTCAAACTTACTAGTTCACAGTAGACATAAATAAAAATCAAGGGGCTAGATAGATGGCTCAGCAGTTATGAGCACTGCCTGCTCTGGCAGAGGACCTGTGTTCAGCTATCAGCAACCACATGGTGGCTCAAAACCATCTGTAACTCCAGTTCCAGGGTATCTGATGACCTTCTTGGGCATAGCATCACATAGGTGCACTCACATGCAAGCAAAACATTCATATATATAAAATAAATAAATAATAAATACCAGGTCTGAGCTTGGCCATGTTTTGGTCTGAGCAGTAGAAGTGGAGGGACGATCGATAGATAGATGATAGATAGATAGATAGATAGATAGATAGATAGATAGATAGATAGATAGATACATACATACATACATACAAGATAGATAGATAGATAGATAGATAGATAGATAGATAGATAGATAGGATGGATGGATGTAATAAATATCAGATTTTAACTGGCCATGTTTTGGTCTCAGCAGTAGAGGCTGAGGGAGAATGACTGCAGGCAATTCAAGGCCAGCTAGGGCTATAGAGGGAGACCCTTTCTCAAAATAACAGCAAAAACAAACCAGGTCTAGAGCTGGGGTTGTATTTCAGTGGTGCAATGCTTGTCTATTATCTGTGAGGCCCTGGGTCAAACCTCAGCACCTCAAAACACAGAAAGAAAGAGAGAAAGAAAGAAAGAGAGAGAGAGAGAAAGAAAGAAAGAAACAAAGAAAGAAAGAAAGAAAGAGAGAGAGAGAAAGAGAGAAAGAAAGAAAGAGAGAAAGAAAGAAAGAAAGAAAGAAAGAAAGAAAGAAAGAAAGGAAGAAAGAAAGATTAGAATTTCAGGTTCTGTTGTGATTACATTTCCTTGAGAGATGAGGAAAGAAAGCAAATGTGTTTGGGTAACATTTTAGGAAGGCAGAGGGTCATTTATCAACTTTCAACTAGGAGTGAAAGCACTTAGTAATAGCTGAAGATAACTGTGTCACACACTTGGGACTTCAGCCTGCACGCCAGTTGCTCTAAGTTTTCGTGAATGACAACTTAGAGCATTCTTCCAAAAGCCTTCAAAGTGTGGGACATTCCTATTCCTGGTCACAGGTGAGGAAAAGGAAACAGAGCAGAAGTGACTTTCTCAGCATGAGAATGTAGGAAGGTGTGGAGACTGGTTCACACCCAGCCTCTGGGACTCGGGAACCCACACGTGGCTTTTGCGCCCCCTACTGCCAAGGAAACGAGACCAGAATCTCTAGTAAATGTTAGGAAGACAGCACGGAATAGAGAGGGGAAATCTAAACGAGGTAGAGTGGAGGGGAGATGGTGTCTAGAGAAAAGGCGGAGTGCTGACAATGCTCTGTGAGCCTCAGAGAAGGAAGGAGGATAACGGGCCGGGACCTGTTCACTCGCCCCATGCTCCATGCCATATTCCTGGCAGCCTCTAATATAAAGGAGGGAAAGTCAATGAGTTCATGGCTGAGCTAAAAGGACCCAGGAAAAAGATCACTTGATATCTGGCAGCTACAGACATCAAATTAATAACTTTAATAACTGTGCTGAGAACTTGTTTCCCTCCCCAGTGCGAATAGGCAGCCTAGGATCCAACACACGAGGACAGCAACATGAACTGATGAGTCAAAGTGATGACCTCAAGGGAGATAATTTTGAAAATATAGAATGATTTGAACAGCTCAAACTTATATATTAGAGGCATTACGAAGGAATCTCACTGATAAACAGAAAATACTTTAAACTGAAAAGATGGAAATACAGCAGATTTAATTCTTGGGAATTAAAAAGAGACTGATAAGATACACAACTCTACAAAGAGATTTGAAGGAGTCAACGAGAATTTCCAGAAAACAACAGAATCACAGGAAATACGAAGTTCAATGAGAAAGAAAAAGATTGTCATGATGACTTCTTAGAAACTGGAGAGTGAACTACAGGACAAATAAAAAAGACTCTGTGTGTGTGTGTGTGTGTGTGTGTGTGTGTGTGTGTGTGTGTGTGCAGTTATGCTTGCCTGTGTCTGTATGTGTGAATCTGTGTGTTTCTGTATGTGTGTTTGTGTGTACGTGTGTCTGTGTCTGTGAGTCTGTGCGAGTTTCTGTTTATGTCTGTGCCTATGTGTTTATGTGTATGTATGTGGTGTGTCTCTGTATGTGTGTCTGTCTGTGCCTGTGTGTGTGTTCATCTGTGTGTGCTACTGTGTATGTGTGTTTTCATAATGAGTTGCATAAGAGAAGAGATAGTTTAGTATCTTGGAACCCCACTTGGTTTGGGATCATACGTACCTCCTCCTCTTGTAATAATGCACATGGCAACCTAATTCCCTCACCTGTACCTACTACGTACACACACCCCTCTCCAAATATTGCACCTAGCAACCTCATAACTCCCTTGAACACTGGCCTGCATCAGTCTATACTTACTTCCATCTCTTAACAATAGTATGAGTTCCTTCCCCTAGTAACAATCACGGAGACAAACTACTGCTGGTTCGTGTGATGACAGCAGTGTCTCTGGGATCTTTGGTCAGAGGTAACTGACCGCACAGTCATATATTGCTACGGTTGTGTGAGAAGTGGTATACAGTCAGTCTGCCCCCTAGGTGTCATCCTTCCTTGTCGTCTTTGGTCTTGCCCTGACCTTGTGGGCCATAGTGGGGTGTTAATGTGGGCACAGTGACCCTCCTACAATGGGCTTGCATCTGCTCAGTGGCAGAAACACTGTCCAAGGAAGAGGATAGAGACAGCGCTAGGGGCAGTAGAAATGGAGTCTGCCCTGCCCTGCTCCTGACCAGTTGCATGGTCCAGACAGGAGTTCTCACTTTTCTCTCTCAGACTGAGCAGAACTCAACAAGGCCCCTTCCACCCAATAGATGCAGGGTACTCTCTTTGGCAAGTAAGGGAGAGATTAAGACAGCTTCCTTCCAAGAATATTGGATGTCCTCCAGCTTCAAGTTCAAGCTCAGTCAAAAAGCACACAGACCTCCTTCCTAGAAAAGCACTTTCTTCCTAGAAATGCCTAGTTTCCTCCATGCACCTCCGAGACCCTCCTCCTTCAGTGACCAGTCTCTGTTCTTCCCACCTCCATGGGCTGGTCCCAGTGTTCCCCCCGCAGTGCCTTCTCCTCCCACCCACCAGTGGCATTTCCATCCTGTCCCTTCACTTTTTCTTGGTACCTATGGCATCTGGTCTCGATGTCCACTGTCCCCTCTTTACCACTGTGTGGACTTCAGCCCACCCAGAGGTGGAGAGCAGCCTTCTGGGAGTCAGCAGGGCAGGCAATCCTAGCTCCATTTATCAAGTGGAAAACAGAGGCTCAGAGAAAAGCAGTGAGATACCCCACATCACACAGCTCTCAGAGGAGAGAGAGGAGGGGCAACACCAGCCCTGACTCTATATTGAAGCAAAAACATGTAAATTTAATAATCCAAACATTTCCGGGCTGTCTCTGCTTCACCCAGAGCTTGTTCCACAGCAGAGCCTGGCCCTTGGTCTTATGATTACAAAGCAGGGAAGAGCTGGTCCTGTGGGCCCTGTCCTATACCCTTGTCAGTACCCTCTCCTGTCCCTTCCACATCTGTACATAATAGCCTCAGCTTCTTCCTCTGCCCCCACAGGTTAAGCAGAGGCAGAGTGAGGACCACAGAGCACAGGCCTGTGACCCACCTGCTCAACTTTCTTCCCAGAATCCTAGAGAAGTCACTGTCTCCTGGGTCTTAGTTTCCTCACAGGGCCTGGCACAGAGTAGGTGCTCAGACACAGTTGTGAGAGAAACCCACAGTCTCCTTATATCTCAGAAGCCTAATTTTGTCCCATTCGTGTTGGCAGCTGCCTGGTAACAGTGTTGGGTGTTGATGCCACAGAGAAGGATGGGCTCCAGATCTCCTACTCTTCTCTGCTTCTGTCTTTTTCTCCCATACCAGAAGTTTAACCACTCACCAAAGCTGCCTTCCATCCGGGACCGTCTGGCCGTGTGTCAGGCAGTCCCACAAAGGGTCTGAGCCCATAGGCAGAACGATGACCCCATCTGAGAGGTTCCTCAACCTCCCATGTGCTCAGAGCAAAGGAAGAGGAGACTTGGATGTAAATCCAGCTCTGCTACTGCTGCTGCTGCTGCTGAGCGTGTGACCTGGGCCAATGCCTAACCTCAACAAGCTCATTCATAAAATGGGATGCTAATCCTATTCCAGAGACACTGGGAGAATGAGGAGGTGGGAGGACCTTATATCTTTCCCATCTTACCAAGAAACCTTCCAGTAGCTGAGTTTAAAAGGGATCCCGATGTCCTCGGTTGTGTGGATCTAGTCGCCAACTGCACGTCTGAATTATAACCTGCCTTGGTATCTGGGTTTGATATACCCAGCTGGGCTCACACTTTGGGAAAGTGAAAGTCCCAGAGTGTGAGCTCCTCACTAGCAAAACAACCCACCAGACATGAGGGCTGCTGGGCACCACCCTCTTTGCTGACTGTGGACGGGAGCTGATACGGCCACATCTTGGCCTGGGTGAGACAGAAATGAAACGGAGCCAAGGATGAAGATCACAGACACAGCTTCAGTTTGCAAGCAAAAGGGACACAGCTCTGACCAAGAGGGCGCTAGGCTGCTCACTCAGCAAAGGAGAGGCTTGCTTTTAATACATTTGTGGAGAGGGGTAACCTGGGGTCTTTCCATAGTCAGGGGAATGGGTTCATAAAATGTCTTTCTCTGTTGTTCGTTTGTTCATTCATTTATCTATTGCGACGGACCAGCCCAGACCGGAGCACTCAGTCCGACGGGAACAGGGAATCAGAGAGTGGGCAAGGATTCGGCGAGTGACAAACAGACACAACACAAGAGATGGTTGATGATCTGAATGTGATTTGCTGAATTAGAGCATACAAGTTACAGAACAAGATTGTACAAACATCAGGTTGATTTCATGGTTAATCATTTTCTTAGAAATACAATTCAAAATCAAAGCAATACAGTACAGTGTACAGTATCCTTATCTAATTAATCAAGTGCTTAGCCTATTTGTCCTTTTCCCTTAGTGGTTTGGCAACATCAGCTACTTATAAATTAGATAAGGATACTGTACACTGTACTGTATAGAGTATCTTACTTCTGAGGTTTCGGTGGCTGAGGCCAATGACTAGGTCAGTGAAGTTGTAAAATAGCATCTTTTTTATAATAGCTCCATATATAACTTCAAAGGCTTGTATCTCTAATCCATATTTTTTTATTCTTTCTTTCCATGTTTCTTATACTGCCTGTAATTGTTCAAGTATACTTTGCTGCTGACTTGTAGTAAAGGCACCAAGGGAAAAGGACAATTCCTTCATAAACTCATGTATGAGGAAGTGGTTCATTAGTGGGCTCAGGGATTCCAAACATGCTCTCCTTTCCCTTAAGGGAATGCCATAGCCTACCTCCCCCTAACCTGCAGGCAATTCCAAAGTCTATCTTAACGGTGGGCGGCAATCTTCTTTTAGTTTCCCTTTGATCTCTTTTTCTTATAACTGAGTCAACTCTATGGACTGAAGTAGGGGGATTATTCTTCTTGCAGCAACTTATCTAGAATTTTCCAAGGTTGATTATTCTTAGCTGCGTTGCTTATTGCTTGAAACAAGAGAGGAGCATTTGGAGGAAGCATAATATCGGGTGACTGAGTTCCCAGGAAATCATCCCTATCTAGTCTCTCTTTAGGTCGGCCTAATGACCCGAGTAGGTACAAAGCAGTCTCTCTAAGAGGAAAGAACAGGAATAAAGACAGCAATGAAGACAAGAACTAAAGCAGAACAGCCAAGGACACAGCATGCCTTTTTAACACAGCCATTCTCCAGGAAGCATTCTTCCTTTGAAGTCTTCTCAGCCTTGACCCACGGAGAGTTCCTCAGCAGGTTCCACTGGAGGTGGCGTGACAATCTATTACTGTATTATAGATTGGACATAGAGGCTCTCACATGCTAGGCAAGCACTCTATCACTGAGCTGTACCACCAATTCCTTTGAAAAATGGAATCATTTGAAGAAAGGCTCTCATTACATTGGCCAGGCTGGTCTTGAGGTCACTCTGCAGCCCTGGCAGTCTTTGGACATGTGTTCCTCCTGCCTCAGCCTCCTGAGTAGCTGGAGTTTCAGTCCTGTGCCACCAGGCCTGGATGAAGTATCCCTCTCTGTTCAAACACCCTGCATTGTGCATATAGGTAACAGGGAGTCCATAGTATTCAGGAACAGCTGAGACCCTTTCACAGCTGGTGTCACCATCTTGCGTGAATGTCCTGGCACTTGAGTAGGGGCTAAAGGACTTCCAGTCCAGCGCTTCAGATACTTGGCAGGGGGGAGGGGACCTCCCATCCTGTTCCTTCGCCTTCTCTTGGTACTGCAGTGTCCCAATGTCTGCTGTCCCTCTCTACCACTGCACAGCCTTCAGCACATCCCAGAGGGGATCCCCCCTACTGGGGGTCAGCAGGGTAGGTCACTCTAGCTCCATCTGTCAGATGAGAAAACAGAGACTCAAAGACAGTGACACAACACAACTTAGGTCACACAGCAGTCGGAGGGGAGAGAGGAGGGCAATACCAGCCCTGATTCTAGACTGAAGCAAAGCTCTGTGAATTTAATAATCCAGTCATTTCTAGGCTATCTCTGTTTCACATGAAATCTGCCCCACAGCAGGGCCTGCCCCTTGGTCTTAGAATGTAAGGCTGGGTCCCTTCCCTACAGGCATACACAGGACAGCCTGGCTTCTTCCTCAGAACCCCATAGGCTAAGCAGAGGCTTGCTGAGGACGAGGGAGCAGATAACTACCACCTACTTGTGCAGCCTTCTTCCCAGGATCCTAGACAAGTTACTCTCTCTTGGGCCTCTAAGAGCAGGTGCTCAAGGAAGAACTGCGCCTGAAACCCTAGGCTTCTTTGTACTCAGAAGCCAGAATTTGTCTCATTGGGTCAGCAGCAGTCCGGGGCCAGCTTTATGTGTCCATGCCACAGGGATGGATGGGCTCTGGGTCCCGTGTCCTCCTCTACTTCCTTTTTTACTTCTGGTTGATATACGAACAATTCGATCACTTGACGAAAGCTGCCTTCCCTCAGGCACCCCATGGGCATGCCTCAGGCAGGGTAGCAAGTGGGCTGAGACCCCCATGCAGTGTGCTGATCCAATCTGAGGGGGCTGTTCCTCATCCTCTCTTGTAATCAGGGCAGAGGAAGAAGGAGGGACAGCCAGAAGAAGGAGGGACAGCCAGACCCCAACCAGACTGTAAGTCTGGCTCTGCTGTTGCTGAGCATGTGACCTGGATCAATGCCTAACCTCACTGAGCTAATCCATAATGAGGTGATAATCTTTCTCTCCTATAGCTGCTGAGGGGATGAAAAGTTGGGGGAGCTGGCGTGTTCCTTAGCTTCACAAGGAGTCTTCCCCTAGCTGAGTTTGGAAGACATCCAGCTGTGCTTAGTTGTGTGGATCAAGTCGCCAACTGCACATCTGAATTATAACCTGCCTTGGTATCTGGGTTTGATATACCCAGCTGGGCTCACGCTTTGGGAAAGTGAAAGTCCCAGAGTGTGAGCTCCTCACTAGCAAAACAACCCACCAGACATGAGGGCTGCTGGGCACCACCCTCTTTGCTGACTGTGGACGGGAGCTGATACGGCCACATCTTGGCCTGGGTGAGACAGAAATGAAACGGAGCCAAGGATGAAGATCACAGACACAGCTTCAGTTTGCAAGCAAAAGGGACACAGCTCTGACCAAGAGGGCGCTAGGCTGCTCACTCAGCAAAGGAGAGGCTTGCTTTTAATACATTTGTGGAGAGGGGTAACCTGGGGTCTTTCCATAGTCAGGGGCATGGGTTCATAAAATGTCTTTCTCTGTTGTTCATTCATTCATTTATCTATTACTGCATTACAGATTGGACATAGAGGCTCTCACATGCTAGGCAAGCACTCTATCACTGAGCTGTACCACCAATTCCTTTGAAAAATGGAATCATTTGAAGAAAGGCTCTCATTACATTGGCCAGGCTGGTCTTGAGGTCACTCTGCAGCCCTGGCAGTCTTTGGACATGTGTTCCTCCTGCCTCAGCCTCCTGAGTAGCTGGAGTTTCAGTCCTGTGCCACCAGGCCTGGATGAAGTATCCCTCTCTGTTCAAACACCCTGCATTGTGCATATAGGTAACAGGGAGTCCATAGTATTCAGGAACAGCTGAGACCCTTTCACAGCTGGTGTCACCATCTTGCGTGAATGTCCTGGCACTTGAGTAGGGGCTAAAGGACTTCCAGTCCAGCGCTTCAGATACTTGGCAGGGGGGAGGGGACCTCCGGTTATCAGGAGGTATTGAAGACACACATCTGCTCCAAGCGGCTATTGGAGTCAACACTGTGTTACAGTCTTGGACAAAATATTTCTGGACTGAACCATGTCTAAGTGTAGAGCTGAGTTGAGTCTGACTCAAAGGTTGAGGCAGAACAGGGGGCAGACACAATATGAAGAAGTGGTACCTCTGCCCCATCTTTGTCAACTACCCTTCAAGTTTCTGACAACTCCCCAACGCAACTCATACCATCACCCACAAGGCACAGGTAGCATCTCAGCAAAGCTGGTGGGCATGAGTGTGGTCGTTTCCAACCCACCATGTTCATTTTGCTCTAGCAGTTGGGACTCCACATCTGTAACGACCCTGGCTTGTGGCCTAGTATGGTCCCTAGTATGGTCCCTGTGATAAAAGACTTGAAAGGGGATGAGGATGGAGGCAGAGAACACACACCACGCTTTCGATGGATGATGGATTCGTGTTCTTATAACTGAGCTGGCAGCAGTGAAGAGACTCTGAAGAGACAGCTGTGCCCACTCCCCTCTGCTCCAGCCTACTGAAACAATGAGACCTAGGAAGTTGAGATTTCCCCCAGGAGCCTCATGTTTGGAGAAGGAAAAAGCAAGAAGCCTGCTGCTAGGCAGAAAGTTTTCTCCTAGAAACAGATTTCCCATAATTCCATATGCTTATCAGACCACCTTACAGGAGAGATTCGAGGGATCCAATGGTAGGTCAGTGAGGGCAGGACGACACTCTGACCAGGACCTCTTAGGTTAGGCATACGTCTCTACATTTAAACTCAAACTCATGTTAGGACATGAAGATGGACTTGTGGGGCCACTCTTCACAATGTGGCCACAATGAAAACATGTCCTTTCCTGATTTTCAATACTAATTGTGTCTTTCATTGGCCTATTGAGGACTGATGGCTGAGCCTGGCTTGTTAGGGCTTCCAGGGCCCAAGTTATCAGGCCCCTAACAACTCTGGTAACAGAACCCACGTGGCGTACATTCCCCAGCAGCAGCACAGAAGTCACAGAAGTCAGGGCCTGGTGAGACCGCGGATGCTGATGGTGGGAGCCAGTTGAGGCAGGTGTGGAGCTAGTTGAAGCAGGAATGCTGGGGGCGGCAGAGGGGGTGAGGCTGAGTCAAGCCGTTAGATGTGTTCAGCACTCTGTGGAGGACCCCAGAGTCTGTGGGTTGCAGATCTTTCTTTCTGAGATCAAAGTAGCTCCCGCAACTAAGCTGGTTGAGTCCAATAAGGGCCTGAACTATAAGGAACTAAGTCACTCTGAGACAGGGAGGAACGAGCACAATCTATAATAAGGGGAGAAAACGTTACTGAAGTCATGTTCTGGTTAGCTTTCTATTACTATGATAAAACACTATGCACAAAACCAACATCTTTACCTTACAGCTTGCAATCCATCATGGAAGGAAGCCAGTCAGGAATCTGGAGATAGGAACCCAAGCACAGACCACAGAGGAATGCTGCTTACCCACTTGCTCCTCTGGCCTGTGCTCTGCCTGATTTCTTGTATAATCCAGGACCACCTGCCCAGAGGTAGCACCACCCACATGGGGCTGGCCCCCGACATCACCGAACAATCAAGGGCAGTCTGATAGAGGAAATTCCCCAGGTGAGCTTCTCTCTTCCCGGGTCTGTCAAGTCGACAGCTGAAGCATCCAGCACAACTTATTGTGGTCAGAGCCTTGCAGCCCTAATAAGCCAGGTTTGGTCACCATCCTCAATAAGGCAATTACAGAAGCAAGTAGTAGTGAGATGCAGCTGGAAGAAGATGCTGTCAGTGTCGCACACTGGGAAGAGGAACAAGAAATCAGGTGTTGCCCAAGGTCTACCTTCAAGGTCCTACAGGAGGTTTAGGTTTAAATAAAAGACAAGAGGTATGGCCAGGCGTGGTGGCACACGCCTTTAATCCCAGCACTCGGGAGGCGGAGGCAGGCGGATCTCTGTGAGTTCAAGGCTAGCCTGGTCTACATAGGGGGTTCCAGGACAGCTTGGGCTACAGGGAGACCCTGTCTCAAAAAGACAAAAAAAAAAAAAAGACAAGAGGTAAAAAAATAACTAAGCAGGCCTGTTCACGCTGCGGCCCCCAGGCATCATCTATCTCTCCTGTAAAGTGATCTGACAGGTTTCTCTTCTGGCACTTCCTGAATGCTATTATCCACAAATGCAATGCAGGTGTTTGTGCAGAGAAGAGAGACACTCCATCCAGGCCTGGTGGCACAGGACTGAAACTCCAGCTACTCAGGAGGCTGAGGCAGGAGGAACACATGTCCAAAGACTGCCAGGGCTGCAGAGTGACCTCAAGACCAGCCTGGCCAATGTAATGAGATCCTTTCTTCAAATGATTCCATTTTTCAAAGGAATTGGTGGTACAGCTCAGTGATAGAGTGCTTGCCTAGCATGTGAGAGCCTCTATGTCCAATCTGTAATGCAGTAATAGATAAATGAATGAATGAACAACAGAGAAAGACATTTTATGAACCCATGCCCCTGACTATGGAAAGACCCCAGGTTACCCCTCTCCACAAATGTATTAAAAGCAAGCCTCTCCTTTGCTGAGTGAGCAGCCTAGCGCCCTCTTGGTCAGAGCTGTGTCCCTTTTGCTTGCAAACTGAAGCTGTGTCTGTGATCTTCATCCTTGGCTCCGTTTCATTTCTGTCTCACCCAGGCCAAGATGTGGCCGTATCAGCTCCCGTCCACAGTCAGCAAAGAGGGTGGTGCCCAGCAGCCCTCATGTCTGGTGGGTTGTTTTGCTAGTGAGGAGCTCACACTCTGGGACTTTCACTTTCCCAAAGTGTGAGCCCAGCTGGGTATATCAAACCCAGATACCAAGGCAGGTTATAATTCAGATGTGCAGTTGGCGACTTGATCCACACAACTAAGCACAGCTGGATGTCTTCCAAACTCAGCTAGGGGAAGACTCCTTGTGAAGCTAAGGAACACGCCAGCTCCCCCAACTTTTCATCCCCTCAGCAGCTATAGGAGAGAAAGATTATCACCTCATTATGGATTAGCTCAGTGAGGTTAGGCATTGATCCAGGTCACATGCTCAGCAACAGCAGAGCCAGACTTACAGTCTGGTTGGGGTCTGGCTGTCCCTCCTTCTTCTGGCTGTCCCTCCTTCTTCCTCTGCCCTGATTACAAGAGAGGATGAGGAACAGCCCCCTCAGATTGGATCAGCACACTGCATGGGGGTCTCAGCCCACTTGCTACCCTGCCTGAGGCATGCCCATGGGGTGCCTGAGGGAAGGCAGCTTTCGTCAAGTGATCGAATTGTTCGTATATCAACCAGAAGTAAAAAAGGAAGTAGAGGAGGACACGGGACCCAGAGCCCATCCATCCCTGTGGCATGGACACATAAAGCTGGCCCCGGACTGCTGCTGACCCAATGAGACAAATTCTGGCTTCTGAGTACAAAGAAGCCTAGGGTTTCAGGCGCAGTTCTTCCTTGAGCACCTGCTCTTAGAGGCCCAAGAGAGAGTAACTTGTCTAGGATCCTGGGAAGAAGGCTGCACAAGTAGGTGGTAGTTATCTGCTCCCTCGTCCTCAGCAAGCCTCTGCTTAGCCTATGGGGTTCTGAGGAAGAAGCCAGGCTGTCCTGTGTATGCCTGTAGGGAAGGGACCCAGCCTTACATTCTAAGACCAAGGGGCAGGCCCTGCTGTGGGGCAGATTTCATGTGAAACAGAGATAGCCTAGAAATGACTGGATTATTAAATTCACAGAGCTTTGCTTCAGTCTAGAATCAGGGCTGGTATTGCCCTCCTCTCTCCCCTCCGACTGCTGTGTGACCTAAGTTGTGTTGTGTCACTGTCTTTGAGTCTCTGTTTTCTCATCTGACAGATGGAGCTAGAGTGACCTACCCTGCTGACCCCCAGTAGGGGGGATCCCCTCTGGGATGTGCTGAAGGCTGTGCAGTGGTAGAGAGGGACAGCAGACATTGGGACACTGCAGTACCAAGAGAAGGCGAAGGAACAGGATGGAGGATCACTGGTTGACAGGTGGCAAAGAGTGCAGGACAGACAACCCGTGCTGAGGACAGGGACAGAAATGCTGTGCACCTTAAAGCTTATTGAAAGAACAGTGTGCGTTATCATTTCTGAAGCCTCGGGGTGACCACTGGTACAGAGTGAAGTCCACAGCGTGTGCCACTGTTACCTTCCCCTGTTGCTGCCCCTGTGAGTGCTTCCACTCTCATTTTAGTTGGAAATTGATCAAGTCCGCTCTGCCTCCCTGAATTGCTGCCTAGATACATTTGTTCTCTTTCCTTGTCTCCCAGGGGACTTAATCACAAGAGACTTGAGATTCTACTTTGTGACTTAGTGGCTTGCTAGGTCAGTTAGTTTTGTGGCACTAGGGACTGAGCACAGGGCCTCACATAAACCACTATTCAGATATTTCACCACTGAACTACAACCCTAGCCCCAGCCCTAGGTGGTGGTGGTAGTGGTGGTGGTGGTGGTTGTATTGAGACAGTATTTCCCCCGCAGTCCCAGCTGGCCTTAAACTTCCAGCAACCACCCTGCCTCAGCCTCTCAGCTGCTGAAATTAAACCACAGTCAACTCAGATCTGAGGATTTTTTTTTTATTTACTTATTTTTATTTAAAGTGTGAGTGTTCTGCCTGCATGTTAAGAGCAGTCATGTGATGCAATGACCTCAGAGGCCAGAAGAGGGCATCAGATCCCCTGGAACTGAAGTTACAGAGGGTTGTTACCTGGCATGTGAGTGCTGGGGACCAAATCCATGTCCTCTGCCAGAGCAGCCAGTGCTCTTAACCTCTGAGTCATCTCTCTACCTCTAGACCTGGTTAATCCCATAATCCTAGAGACTGAGGCACTTAAACCGGAGACCTGTGTTTTCTCTCAGCTCTAAAGGTTAGTGTCCATGATGAAGGTCTGGCAGGTTGGTCCTAGTGAACGCACTCTTCCCAGGTTTTCAGAGGATCCCTGCTTCCTGTGTCTGCATCCAGCCTCTCATCTGTGTGCATATGTATGTGGAGAGAAAGAGATGGAGAGACAGAGAGAGTGTGTGCAACAGATAGAATGCGGAAAAGGACACATACAGACACATGCACATGATAGATAAACAGATAATAGATACATACTTATATAGAGATACATTTATGCATAGGTCCATAGATACAGAGAGATGCCATGGATTGAGGCACCATATTTATGACATCATCTAATCTTCAATACTTCATTACAGGCCTTGTCATTAAATACATCCACTCACAATAAGGGCTTTTACATATAAATTGAGGACATAATTGAGTCTCTAACCTGGTGACATCATTTTATTCATGGACACATGCTCAGGAACATGGTGCTTAACCACTTTCTGCTCCTTGACATTTAAGCTCTTACACGCTCTCTTCTGATCTCATTCTTTTAGTGACCAGACACTTGATTGGTGAAGCCATTAAGGATGTCACCAAAAACTATAGCAGACAGGATCTCAAGAGCCAAATAACTGAAGATGGACTCTGGATGGCGTTCATGGTAGCAGCTGATGTATCCAGGTCTCCTCCATGGTGCAGTTCTGCACCGCTTCCCCCAGGCCTCCAGCATGGCTGGTTTTCTCCCTGAAGGCACAGGCACTCTAAGTAGTCCCAGGAGTTATCTCCTTATTAATCCATGAGGAGAATTTCCCTCAAGTTACACCTTAGTTCAGAACTGACTCAGGTTGAATGGAGATGGCAGCCACAGTCGACACCTACCATTTCTGACATTTTTTAATTATGAGACCTTGGTAAGTCAGTTACCACTTCCTGTCTTACTTTCATCATCATTAAACTTTAGTGTAAAAAAATAAATTATGCACTTGGAGGGCTCAGTATGGCCAACACACGGTGGAAGGGAAGTGAAAGTTAGCTGGGAAATCCTGGTGAGAAGAAAGGAAGGACAGGAATCGACTTCTGAGAGAGAGGAACCAAGAACTTGCGTAAGAACAAGTCAGAAGAGTCCGGACATGATCAACTTGTGTTCCTAAGTTCTCAATCAGCCACTTCTCTGCCTATCTGAGCAATTAAACTACCACAGTGAGATGCTTCTGTAGACCAAGGTGGCAGTAGAGCCTAGACTGTAGCTGGAGAGATCTGGATTGGACCTACACTCCCTGCCCAATTCGAGGGCTCCCGACTTATGGCTTGGGCATGTCATCTGTTTAGTAGGACTAGGAAGCCAATCTGATAGTATGTGGTGACAGTCTGGGATAAACAACGGGTCAGAGCTAGGGAATCAAATGACAGCACCCTTCCCAAAGCCCAGAGACCGGGGAAAGGATCAAGGCCAAAAGTTGGGATGGAGAAGGTGTGGGCTTAGGACAATGGTGTAGTCAGAAGACTAGAGCAACAGTGCTGGGAGGAGAGGGAGGAGAGGGAGGTATTGAAGGCACAACACAGAGGGCAGCCATGGGCCTAGCAGACAACACGTAATAGGAAGAGATCTCTTCTTCCCTCCCTGCTTCAACCCCATGCTTCATGGGAATTCCCGCCACATCCTGCCTGAGCTGGGAGACTTCAAATGACAATTAGAACTCTCTTCTGGTCTACATAGAGCTCCCTACTAACACTTAGAGACAGATTCCAAAGTCAGGGTGCTTGGAAGACATACATAATTCAAGAGTCTGTGGAGATGCCTCATCAGAGAGGAAAACGTTTCCCCCGTTATCTTGTACAAGTTTGGAGGATTTCCGGCCTAGCCATTACTGTGACTGTGTCTTCAAGTTTTTTGCATCTTTGTACGTGGCCTTAGTGTGTTCATGTGACACTGTAAACAGCTATGTTGTCACTTAACCTGGTGCTCAGTCCGTAATTCCATGAAAACTGGAGGTGCCAGGTGGGGCATCAGGAGTGCCTAAGGCTAAGATAGTGGAGCCAGGGTTAGTGGCAGATCTCTGGGTACGTGGTTGCTAACCCGGAAGGGAAAAGGGAACAGACATCTGCAGACAACAGACAGCAGGTAACATCTTTGTGAGGCTCTTTTGCTCTTGTTTTTAGAGATAGATAAGTGGCAAAGTGTGAGGAACAGCTCTGAATGTCAGGGACTACCCCAAACCAAGCACAGGAGTGAGAATTTTCTAGAACCCAATGGACTCATGGTAGGTGGTTATCACATACTTGTAGTTAACCATAGAGCAAGGACATGGGTTAAAGTAATCCAATGAAGAGGTCCACAGGGTAGAGCCTGGGAGGGATTCAAGCTTAAGCATCCATTGTCTTCAGGATGCGGTGTAGTCCTGGGTGAATGTGAGACAGAGCATATGGAATATTGACCAGAAAAGCCGATCCTGAGAAAGAATACTTATTCTGAAGCAGGTTAAACCATTCAGGATGATGCCGTTCAGGATGATGCCCATGGGAACAGAGATGAAGTAAATCTGTACACACAGACAGTTGGGTCTTATAACCATCTAGTAGTGCGGGTAGAAGGCAGCAAATTACTGACAAGAAATCAGGAACAGAAAAATCCCAGTGATGCTGGCCTCATGAAATCCTTCTTTAAGGTAAATTCAGGGTCTCTTTCCTCCCTAAAGTTAATGCCTTTGGTCCCTGGTTCCTCGGGAGGTCAGAAAGGAGATAAAACTTCCCACCACACACATCAGTAAGGTTGAGCATTTTCATACGAAATATTGGGAACCAGAGGTATCTTAGATTCTGATTTTTCCTGATTTGAAATATTTGCAGACAATGATGTAAACTGCAGATAGGACTCAAGTCTAAACACAAAATCCACAAAGGTTTGTGGGTACCATGTACAGATAAACTGAGATAATATATGCAACATTTTTAGAGCGATTATGTTTTAGTTATAGCCTGTTCCATGAGGCAGCTGTAAAACTGACCACAGTGACGTCACATCACCGATGAAAGTTTCCGATTGGGTCACCCTTCTGATTAAGGATTCTCACATTTGGGGTGCTCACTCTGTATGGGCTCATGGGTGAACTTACCAACACACAGGCACTCCTGCAAGGCAGACACTGAATTCACAGCAGCTGAAAGCAGAGGAAAGGCAAATTCCTCACAACACACAAATATTTCCTAAATTAGAGACTTTTGCTCTAATCCCACATCCCTGTGTTCATCTACAGGATTCCTACTGGGAAAATATTTTGGTAGTGACAACAGTGACCTTGAGCGAAGGTATCTTTATCAACTGCTTCTCACTAGAGTGTCTTGCCACAACTTCACACTTTCTCCTCTAGACTGAGGACCACAGGGCATCTCTGATTAGCCAAATATTGATGGGAGAGAACAAAATTCTGTGCATCTATGCAATTTTCCCATTGGATTTACAGTGTGATTTGAGTGATCTGAACAACATAGATCTTAAGGGAGCCTTGTGGCAGACAAAGAAACGATCTTTCTCATCACTTGGTCTTTGCTGTTGCAGGGAGGAGGAAGCTGCACTGTATGATGCTCTAGATAACACAGCACACAAGATTGAGGACAATTAAGAACGGCAGGATAGGAAGAGGTTTCTGAAAGTATGTCCTCTGTTGAAAGACAAGCTTGAAGAACACGTCAAGAAGCTCCGAGAGCTCACTGACCACGTTGACGAGGTGCACAGGGGCTGCACCATCTCCAATGCGGTGTCCAATTCCATGAACACCTGCCTCAGGCGTCCTGGGCATCCTTGGTGCAATTCTGGCACCTGTGCCAGGAGGAAGTAGTCTGCTCTTTTCAGCAACTAGACTGGGGCAGGGAGCATCAGCTGTTGCAACTGGTATTACCACTATGGTTGTGGAAGAAACAAACAGGTTGTCAGATGACACTGAAGCCAGGTGCCTAGTCTCAGCCAGATGGACATGAGGCAGGAAATCGAAAAGACAGTGTCTAAGATTAGATCCAAAGTTTCTAATGTAGTCATAATTTTTTTTGGTGTTTTTGAGACAGGGTCCCCCTATAGCTCCAGCTGACCTGGAAGTCACCATGTAGACCAGGGTGGCCTTGAACTCACAGAGATTCACCTGCCTCTGCCTCCCGAGTGCTGGGATTAGAAGCGTGCACCACCACGCCCGGCTACACAGCCATAAATTTAATCGAAGAACATGATAGGTCTCGGACAGCACATCTGTCCCACCAAAATGGCCAGAGCCAACTCACACTTAGTAGCAGATGCCGAGATCCTCATGACCAGTGATGACTTCCTACTGCACGTGCTACTCAGGTGAAGAATGTCTTTTTTTTTTTTTAAGATCCTCATGACCAGTGATGACTCCCTACTGCACGTGCTACTCAGGTGAAGAATGTCTTTTTTTTTTACAAAAACTTTGTTGAGAATTTCATACATGCATATAAGCTGTTTTGATCAAATCCATGCCCACTCCCTCCCCTCCAGCATTTCCCCCTCTGAAGAGGTAACCGTAAAATCTTTTAAGGATTAGATACAAGCTCCCAAATACTTCTGACATTTTTGGCCTTAGAACAGAGTATGTTGTTAACAGGCTGAAGACATATTGACTTTTAGCCAAGCAACTGGCTACATTTCTTTGGGGTCTTTTTACCCTAACTGCCAGGCCAGTGCCTACCTCCTGTTCTTATCACATCATCCTCTGAAGGGGTTACCCAGGTTGCCAATAGGGAATAGGGACACCAACCGCTCTGGCTTCTTCCATGCTGAACAGGGACACACGGTGAGGCAATTGGAGTACCCCTTCAGTGGGTCTATCTAAAAGACTCCCAAATTGTATAATTCTTGTCTCTATGAGGAGAAGAAAGTCGTTGAATCACGAATGGGAGATACGAAGAAGTAAAGGCAAGAGTAATTAGCATGACAAGTTCTAGACGGGGAACAAGAAAAAAATCAGAACAGGGCAATTTTCCAAATGTTCATGTGAGAGTCCATTGGAGTTTCTTGACAAGGGCTTCCAAAGCATCCCTCTATTGGGTTCTTCCTCATTTTTCTTTTTTCTTCCAAGGCTGGACTAGTTGGCTGGGAAGAGTGGCTGGATTAAGATGAGGGTCCTATGACTCTGCTTGGGCCTCCTTTAATGAATGAGCACAACCATCAAGAAACCTAATTGTGACTATGTTTAGTGATCAGGCTCAGCGGAAGTCATGATGATGGTAGTTATTTCATGCAGAAGGCACTGCTGTATAGCATCATCTTATTAAAAGGACCTGGAATTTTAAAAGATCTGATGCTAGGAGCCACATATGAGGGCAGAACATAAGTCGTTTGTTTTTCTGAGTCTGTTACTTCACTTAGTATAACAGTTTCTAGATCCATCCATTTACCTGCAAATTTCATTATTTCATCTTTCTTTACTGCTGAATAGAACTCCGTTGTGTAAATATACCACATTTTAGTTAACCATTTGTCAGTTGAGGGACACTTAGGTTGCTTCCATCTCTTAGCTATTGTGAAAAGAGCAGCAACAAACATGGTTGTACAAGTGTCTTTACAATAGGATGAGTCCTTTGGGTATATGCCAAGGAGTGGTATAACTGGGTCATATGGTAGGTTCATTTTTAGTTTTTTAATAGTTCTCCACACTGTTTTCCATAGGTGTTGCATGAGTTTGCAGCCCCACCAGCAGTGAATGAGCATTCCCCTTTCTCCACATCTTCACCAGCAAGTGATATCATTTGTTCTCTTAATCCTAGGCAGTCTGATTGGGGTAAGGTGATACCTTAGGGTGGTTTTAATTTGCATTTCCCTAATTACTAACGATGTTGAACACTTTTTGAGATGTTTCTTAGCCATCTTTATTTTGAAGAATGTCTTTAAAGGCACTGCTCTGTCAATGACCAGAGGAGCCAAGCTGAGAGGTTCAGGCACTTCACCTTCCTTGCACTTGATGTGACTCACCTTTATGGCCTCAGCGCATCTGCACAACGGTACCACGCCTGAGTCTGCTGATGTGCTGAGGAAAGTGGCTCTGGATGGAGCTGGAACAAAAGTTGCAAGACTTGTCCAGATCCACAAGAGTCTGCGGTCTGAATCATCTCAGTGACTCCCTCCCCGATGCAAGACAGCGGTCAGAAGAGACGACTTCCACTGAGGTGAGAACAGCGGAGGCATTTTGTTAGGGGAGCTAAAGGAGCGAGTCTAAAAACCAGGCATCACAGAGTTTGCACTCTGTGGCTGAACACAGCAGGGTCAATGCAGATAGCTAATGATCAGAAGAGAGCAACTGAGTCTGAAATAAGGGGCCAGAGATTAATCATTTGGAATGGACAGCAGAGCACTAGTTTTGTTTGGGATGTACGAACAAACCATTAAGTTCCAGAAACCCCAAAGCCAAGAGTGTCATCAGGTAACATCTGAGGCTATCAAAAATTGATTTATAACTTTAAGGTAAAGTCCAAAGAAAGATTTGCAAGAAGATTGAGAAACATGACTAAGTGCCTATAGTCCAGGGAACTTTTCTGGATAGTATGTTTTCTCTAGATATGTAGGTTCCAAATAGAAAATGAAGGCAGGAAATTTCATGATCAGGAGCCTTGAGAGATGAACTGAAACTGGTTAAGGTGAAAGGTTGAGTGGCAAAAGGCACCTGGAATCATGAACCGCTCGGGACTGGCAGGCAGTGAAGTGGTGAACAGGAACACAGACCAAGTCAGGCTGGAGATGGAGCCGAGCACCCTAGGAGTCCATGGAAAGAAGGGGCCATCGCAGGAGTGTGGCTTGCCTGCCCTCCCTACAGGAACAAAGAGGAAAGCCACAGGAGCAGGAGTCAGAGGTTTTGCTGGTAATACCCGCCAGCATTTGTGTGTGACTGGGAAAGCAAAGGCAGGACCCGCCCAAGAAGGGAAACACCTGGGTGCATCAGACTGCTCGTCATTCCCTTTTTGATGAAGTTGCCTGAATCAGCAAGGACCAGAATTCTGAATTTGGACCAAAGATGATTATTGTCCATTTTACATTGGGTCCAGACCTCAGTTGATAAATGAATTAAAGCGGCAGGCTTGAGGTCAGTTAAGCCTAGTGCTTTAAAGTTATGCCTAAGGCAAGCCAGGGGCATGCCTTTAGGCACAGAAACTTTGGACCCCATTTTAGGCAAGGTAAGAGCGAGACTCCTTTGGTGGCAAACCATGGCACATGGACTGTTGGTGTTGGGTATGAGGGTGTGGCCAATGACGAGAGTGCTCTGGAAGTCAGATGGATTGGTGAAGGAAGAGAGAAGGCTGTGAGAGAAAAGAGAGAACTGGAACTGGATTTGTGTGGCACACAGATAAAACCCCTGAACAGGGCTGGTACCTGCTTACAAAAACAGAGGCCTCAAAAGCCAGGGGGTTACAGGTCAGGGGGCTACAGGTCATGTCTGGTATAGTCAGTCTAGTATAGTAAGCTTAGAGGGTGGCCGCACTCCCAACTGATGGCGGGGGGGAGTTATAGGAAAGGCCACCTGAAGGGGAGGACCCCAAAACCCTTCCTTAATTTTGGCACCAGATGACCCCAAGGGGGTCAATACAGAGGCTCATCAGATCTCTTTGCTTCTATTCTCAATGTGCTTACATTGAATAAATCTATTTAGTATTTTCATTATTAATTGTGCCTTTAGCCCAGTGAGGATGGGCGGCTGAGACTACCTGGTTAGGGCTGACAGGACAGATTCTGATCCCAACAGCTCTGGTAACAGAAGCAATTACTTTTTGCGGACGAACCCACAGCACCTGTCTAGAAGCCCTGAATGCATACATCCACAGCAGAAGCACAGGAAGCAGGGCTGCTGGTGCTGGTGCTGGGAAGCCAGGTGGGTAGGTGTGCTGAGGGTGAGAGAGGAGATGGTGCTGAGAACAAGTCATTTGATGGGGAGAACGTTCTGTACAGAAGTCCGGAGTCTCTACGTGGCGCACATTTCTTTCTAAGATCACAGTAGCTCTCCCAACTAACCTGCCTTGAGCCAAAAAAGGCCTGAACTGTCAGGGCTGCGTCAGTCAAGACCGGCGGAAACAATCACAAGGGGAGAAAATGTTGCCAGAGTTATTCGGTTCAGAGCTTGAGCCCTGGGCAACACTAACAAGCTAAATTTGGACTTCCATCCTCAATAAGACAATTAAACAAGAAATTGTAAAAAGTAGGTAAAGATTTATAGCCAGGTGCGGTGGTACATGCCTTTACTCCCAGAACTTGGGAGACAGAGACAGGTGGACCTCTGTGAGCTTAAGGCCAGTCTGGTCTACATAGCGAGTTCCAGGCCAAGTAGGTTACATAGTGAGTCCCTGTCTCCAAAATGAAAAAATAACCTGAGAGGCTAGAGAGATGGTTCAGTGGGTTGATAGTACTGGCTGATCTTGCAGGGACCCCAGGTTTGATTCCCAGCATCCACATGAAGTGGAAGTCCAGGAGGTTCACACTAGATGGTAATACCAGCTGTGAAAGGGATTCGGCATTTCCTCAATGCTGCTGACCATCTGTTACCCACAAGTAAAATGTCAGGACATGTACACATGACATTTCAGCTGAGCCTAGTGACACACAACTGAAATTCCAGGTACTCAGGGGACTGAGGCAGGAAGAGCAGAAGTTCAAGGCCTGCCAGGATACAGAGCAAGAAGAGGGCAGCCTGGGTAATTTAATGAAACGCTTTCTTACATAAGAACATTTCTGAAAAAGGCTGGTGATGTAGCTAAGTGGCAGAATACTTGCTTAGCATCTGAAAAGCTCTAGATCCAACCCAGATCGAGCCAAAAGAAGAGAAAACAGAAAAATAGACATTTTATGATACCATGCCTGTGTCAAGTGGAACGTCACCCAGTTATTTAACACACCACCACAAACGAACAAAAAGCAAGCCCCCTCTTTGTTGAATGAGCAACCTGATGCCCTCTTGATCAGAGCTGTTTGTTTTGCTTATAAACTGAGGCTGAGCTCAAGTCTTACCTGTGATGTACATTCTTGACTCCATGTTAATTCTATCTCACCCAGGTAGATGGTGCTGTGGGCTCTATCAGCTCCTGTCCATAGGTCAAGAAGGAGGGTGGATCCCTGAAGCTACTGTGTATGTGGGTTGATTTGATCATGAAGACTCTCACTTTCCCCTTCAGATGCTGGGTATATGAGGCCAGAGTGTGTTTATGACTCGGATGTGCAGCTAGCTACTGGACCCACACGTCTAAGGACAGCTGGGTCCTGTTCAAACAGCTACAGGAAGATTCCTTGGTAAGTTGGGGGAATATTAAAGCTCCTCACACCTGCTCAGCCTCTCAGCAGCTCTGGAAGAGGATTATCTCTCCATTTTATGAATGAGCTCACTGAAGTTAGGCATCAGTCTAGGTCACAGGTTCAGCAGCAACAGAGCTGGAATTGCAGCCAGGTTGGGGTCTGGCTACCCTTCTCTCTTCCCCTGCTCTGAGCACAAGGCTGGGGAACTGACCCCTCAGACTGGAGCGCCACACTGCCTAAGACACTCAGCCCGCTTGCTTCACTGCAAGAGACACGTCCAAGGGACTCCTGAGGGAAGGCAGCTTTTGTCGGGGTGGTCAAACTTTTTGACCAAAAAAAAAAAAAAAAAAGTAGAGGGGGTGGGGATGATTCATGTCTGTGGCATGGAACCCAAAGCTGGCCCCAGATGGCTGTTGACCCTGTGGGAATGAAGTCTGGCTTCTGAAACACAAAAAGCCTAAGGATTTTTGGTACTTGTCTATGAGCACCTGCTTTTGCGAGGCCATGTGGAGAAACCAAGGCCCAGGAGAAAGTGACTTGTCTAGGGTATTGGGAAGGAGGCTGAGCAAGTAGGTGGTAAGTATCTGTTCCCTTGTCCCAGCTAGCCTCTGCTTAGCCTATGAGGGTCTCAGGAGGAATCCCAGGCTGTCCTGTATGCAGGGATGGAAGGGATCTGGGTGAGCAAACAGAGTGGGACACAGGACCTCCCGTCCCAGGTTTGCATCCTAAGACTAGGGGGTAGACTATGCTGTGGGACAGGCCGTGCAAAGCAAACACAGCCCAGAAGTGTTTAGATTGTTAAATTTATAAGTTTTCGATTTAGTCACAGAATCAGGGTCGGTGTTGCCCTCCTCTCTCTCCTCTGAGTGCTGTGACCTGGGGTATGTCACTGCCTTTCTCTGAGCCTGTTTCCTCACTTAATAGATGGATCTAGGATTGCCTGCCCTGTTGATGCCCTGCAGGCTGCTCCTCCACTTCTGGGGGGGGGTGGCGTGGCTGGAAGTCCATGCAGTGGTAGAAAGGAGACATCAGATAAGGGGACCCCGGATGCCATAGGTACTAAGAGAAGTTGAAGGGAACAGATGGAAATTCACTGGTGGGAAGGTAGCGAAGTCACTCCGGGGTGAGAGTGCAGGAGGCCAACACATACTAGTGAGAACAGGGCCATAAAGGGTGCATGCATTAAAGATTATCGGAAGGATAACAGGGCCATAAAGCGTGCACGCATTGAAGGTCATTGGAAGAGTGCTGTATGTTATTGTTCATGGAGCCTTACAACAATTACTGCTACAGAATGTGGTCCTGAGTGCGAGTCACAGGTTCCTCAGCTGTTGTCACACCTGTATGTGCCTTCACTTTCATTTTATTGGGAGCTGAATGCCACTCTGCCTCCCCTGTCATATTGACTAGACTCATTTGCTCTTCCCTCATCTCCCAAAGGAACAGAATAGCAGCAGAACTTGAACTTCTACTTACAGACCTGTTTGTTTTGTAGTACTGGGATTGACACAGGGCCTCCACATACTACACAGGCACTGAACTACCAAACTACAACCCTAACCCCAGCCCTGACTGGTTGGTTGGTTGGTTGGTTGATGGTGGTGGTGGTGGTGGTGGTGGTGGTAGTGGTGGTACCAGACAGCTGCCAGGACATCCCTTCTCATCTCTTATTTTGTGTGAAGATTCTATTTTCTCCATGGCCATGTCCTCAGCTGATCACCTTCTCCTTAGACCCTAACAGGACAGGAGGCCTCTGCCTTGGCTGGACTGAGGGGAGGAGGTGGACTCAGGTGACTGACATCTGTAAGCAGCAGCTGCAGGGCCCACTGGGGGAGAAGTGCTCTGGCTTTCAATCCCCATGGTCCTTTGCCACTGCCCTGATGGAACCACTGCACACCTGGCCCCTGGTCTCCAGACTCCCCTGCAGCTGTCCTCCTCCATCCCACAGTATGTTTTCTCCTCCCTGCAGCCTGGACACCTGGAAGCTGTAAGAAAACCCTGTCAGAGATTCTGCAGCTGGCACCAAGGACCCAGAAGCCCTCATGGCCTCCTCACGTAGTTGTGGTCCTTTTCTCCCATGGTTTGCTGGTTGTGGAAGTCCACAAGGACTTCCATGCTGGGTGCCCGCTGAGAAGCCAAGGATGGGGGCAGGGAACCTCATGGGGAAGAAAGGGAGATTCCTGCACCTGTTTTAATGGGGCTTCCTTCCTGGCCCTAGGTTGAGGAAAAGTCATGACTAGGGGTCATTTTCATCCTGACCTGCCTCCTCACATGGCCCCAGGACAGCCTGGGAAGTAGAGAACAGCAGGCCTTGTGGCCCATGACAACTTTGAAAGTCATCATGGTTCATTGCATGTTTTTGTAATTTCAGAGTCTGAGAAACCTCAAAGGTTTCCATCACAGAGAAAATATTCTTGTTTTCTTGTCAATCAAGTCCTTTTGGACTTAGCAGTCATATACATATGTTTATTTTATATATATATATATATAAAATTAGCCAGAAAAATGATATTCACTCTTAATATGTTCAGTATATTCTGATTTTGTCAGTTTTATTTCTTTTTAAACATCTATATATACAGTAAACTAATGTCAGAAGCCATTGAGGAGTTGAAAGTCACATTTCAAGGTTTGTTTGACATGCAGCAGGCTCATGGTGGATGGAAGTCAACACTGGACTCTTCCTTCATCCTGAAACTGAAAGTTCACTTTCTGAGTGCTCTGAGCTGAAAATAATTTATTCCATTGCAAAAGGCACCGTGCTACACCCCTAGTATATGAGACTTCTGAGCTGCCATCCTACAATACCATAGGCTGCGGGGCTTAAACAAAAGACCTGTTTTTTCTCTCAGCTCTGAAAACCAATGTCCATCATGAAGGAGTGGCAGGTTTGTCCTGTGAGTGCTCTCTTCCTGCTTTGCAGAGGGAGACAGCTCACTGCACTTGAACATGGCCTTTCATGTGCATGGAGAGGGAGAGAGGGGGGAGAGAGAGAAAGAGAGTGACAGAGAGGGGGAGAGAGAGAGAGTACACATATAGAAACACACAAATACAATACATAGATGATGATGATGATGAAAAATAGATGACAGATAGATTAGATAGATAGATGATAGATAGATAGATAGATAGATAGATAGCGATACATAGATGATGATGATGATGAAAGATAGATGACAGATAGATAGATTAGATAGATAGATGATAGATAGATAGATAGATAGATAGATAGATAGATAGATAGATGATAGATACATATGTACGTACGTACATACATACATACATACATATGTATGTACGTACATATTGAGCTCAGAGACTCGGGCCCTATATTATGACATCGCCTAATCTGCAATACTTTGCTTTCTTAAAAGCCCTGTTTCCAAAAACATTCACTCGGAATAAGGGCATGTACATGTAATTTGGGGACATAGTTGAACCCCTAACATTTGTGACTCCATTAGTTCCCGTGGCCACACACTCAATACCATGTTGTTTCACTGCCTTGGCTCCTTGCCATTTAGTTGCTTCCACACTGTCCTCTAACCTCAATCTTTTTCTTCCTAAATAGGGATCAGATCCATCACTGAAGATGCCATTGAGTATCTCAAAGTCAACTTTGGCAAAGAGGATCACAGAGCTTCATAATTGAAGACAGAGTCTAGAAGGCATTTGTGACAGCTGCTGAATTGCCCAGATCATCTCCATTGTGCAAACCAACACTGCCCCCTAGACTCCTGGCCTGGCTAGTTTTCTCCTGGCAGGCATACCCACTTTAAGCAGTCCCAGGGGTCAGAATATCAGGCATGCCTACTTAACAATCCATGAAGCGTATTTCCCCCATGTTATTCCCTGGAGGGGAACTGATTCAGGGCGATTGTAGATGGTGCTCAAAGGTGACAGAACCGTTTCTGCCATCTTCTAATTATGGGAGCTTGGCAAGTTAGTTACCACTTCCTGCCTTAGTTCATCACCATTGAACCTTTTTGTGAGAAAAATAGGATCAGGTACATGGAGGGCAGTTGTATTTTAAATTTACTGCTGAGAGGTGTGCATGACTTCCAGGTTCCCAGCTCCCTCCTCCCACCATTCTTATGACAAACTGAGATAATATTCCTCCAAACTACAGTTTAGGGAACATAAAGATTTATTGGGCTTGCTAACAGAGCATAGGGTGGCAGTGGGGGATACTTACAAAGCTGTGGGCACCCTTGAGCTTTTTTTTTTCCTACATTGCAGCTGGGACCTCTGACCTGCCAGTGGTGGTCCAAGATGGCAAAACTCACCCCTTCTCTCTGGCTTCCCCTGTCCCTATCCTTAGTCCCTCCCCGCTCATGTAGCTAAGGCTGACTCATTAGATGGGAGGGGTGACTGACTCCCTCTGCCCTTCCCCTCTACAGAGGGTCTTACAGTCCAATTAGTTTGAGGTGATTGAAGCGAGCAGGTGAGAAGCTAGAGAAGAAGGCATCTATCCACTGCTTGCCACTTGGAGGACGAGCTCATCCAACAGCAGTGTATGGGTAGTATATAGTAGGTGCTCATCAAAGTTAATTTTGAAAGCCTAGTGAGAAGAGTCTATGGCCATGGGTCTCCTTCTATGAGAGAGGAATCTAAAAGGACTTGCTTAGGAAGAACTCAGAAAAGTCTAGACATGATCAGTTTGTATTCCCGGGTTGCTTGGAGGACGAGCTCATCCAACAGCAGTGTATGGGCAGTATATAGTAGGTGCTCATCAAAGTTAATTTTGAAAGCCTAGTAAGAAGAGTCTATGGCTATGGGTCTCCTTCTATGAGAGAGGAATCTAAAAGGACTTGTTTAGGAAGAACTCAGAAAAGTCTAGACATGATCAGTTTGTATTCCCGGGTTCTGGATCGCCACTTTTCTCCCAATCTGAGCAATTGTAAAAAGACAGCAGGATCCTTCTGTGAGCCAAGTGACAGAAAGCCCAGAGTACAGCTGAACAGAGCTGTGTTGGAACCTCACTATTCCTGCCCCAGTCGGGGGTTCTAGAGACCCAGGAGTAGCATCTCTTTAGTGGGAACAGGAACCCGATCTCATATGACAACAGCCTGGCGATAAGCAACAGATCAGAGGTAGGAAACCAAGTGCCAAGACCCTTCACACAGCCCAGAGAGACCAGGGAAAAGTGTCAGAGGTCATGACAGATCAGGAAAGGACCTAGGATGAAGTCGTAGTTAGAAGGCTGGGGCAGCAGGGCTGGGAGGAGAGGGAAGCGAAAGAGGTATTGAAGAACTTAGTATGTTCCCATGGGACACTGTAACCAGCTATGTCGTCACAGTCCCATGACCTCTATCAGTAATACCCTGAAGACTAGAGGTGCCAGGTAGTATGTCAGGATCAGGTAAGGCAGTAGAGAGTTGTTGTGGAGCCAGGGTTAGCTGTAGATGTCCAGTGTCTCAGTCACCTGAGGCAGCCTCTAACCCTATGAACTCGAGTCAGGAAGGAAAGAGATATTAGGCCTCTGCAGACAGCAGGCAACAGGCAACATGTTCCTGAGGGTCTTATTTGACTCTAAAGTGTTTTATTTCTTGTTTATTTTTAAGTTCTTAGAGACAGCTAAGTGGCAAAGTCTGAAGGAACAATCTCAAAGAGCTATCTTTTTCTTCTTGGCATAAACTGAAAATTAGAGGCTATCCCAAGCCAACCACCCACGGGGGTGAGAATTTTCTAGAAGTACCCACTGAACTCATGATAGATGGCTATCACATATTTGCAGTTAACCACAGAGGAAGGACACATGTTAAAGTCATCCAATGAAGAAATCCACAGTGTAGAGCCTTGGAGGGATTCAAGCTTTAGCTTCTGTTGTTAATGGGATGCGGTCCTGTGTTCAGTAGGAGACAGATCATAGGGAGTATTGACCAAAAAAGCTGATCCTGGGAAAGAATACTTATTCTGAAGCAGGTTAAAACATTCAGGACTATGCTGTGCAGGAGTGTTGCCCATAGGACAGAACTCCAAATACATAGAGACCTAGGGAGTTAAGTCACTTAGCAGTAAGGACAGGGGACAGCAAACCACTAGGAGGGACACCAAGAACAGAGCAATTCTAGTGACATTGACCTGTGGGACTCTTCCTGAAGGCCGAATTGGGGTCTTCCTCCCTTCAGGAAAGTCAATGACTTTGATCTGGAAATATGAGAAAGCCAGAATTAGACTTCTGAATATGGGGAAGACTGTCTCTACCTCTGCCCTCCTGACTTCCCATGAGCTCCTGTCCTTACTTTCAGGCATCAAATCAACCTTGTACCTGGCATACAATGACTTCCAGATGGTGACACTGGTGAGCATAAGGATGGTGGTGATGATGATGTTGAGGATGGTGGTGCTGATGACAATAGAGTTGGTGCTTGTCTTGGCAAGGGCCCGGGTCCAGCTCTGCACAATGACAGGAGACATAAGAGACCAATGGAATTCCAGTGAACTTCCATACGCTATTCTGGGTCAGTGGTTGATTTGAGGGTGGGGTCTGAAGGACCATTTGATTAAGAGGTGAAACTATTTGTGGGCACCCGCGGAACTCTCGCTGCCACCAAGTCTTCTGGGGCCAGTGTAAGCACCCTGCAACGCTGAGGAATGCCTTCAAGGACAAACCAATGAATGACTGACACCAAGTCCCAAGAACGCAGTTTTCTTCAACCAAATGACTTTCAGATATTTCAGACCTTCTCTGTGACCTGCTCCAATAGCCAAATTCCACAGAAATCAGTGATTTGTTAATTCAAATAAGAAAACCTAGTGAAGGTGTAAAGTTTTCAATAATAAATGGCCTAGTTCTTTTGCTGAAGTATTTTATATTAAGACAAATAGAAACCATACCACCAAATTTACTAATATGCATCTCTTCCATAAGTGAGGGACTAGTGTTGCTGTGCCTGGAGTGGCGGGTACAATTTAAAAAAAAAGAGGTGAAACAATTTGTGATGTGGAAATTTTGACCGGTTTGTGTTCATTAGACAAAGCCTCAGAGCCTCAGCATCCTCTCAAACTGGGGAAGGAGAGCTGGGCAAGACAGTATCTCAGATTACCTGAATCTTCTCATCTTGTGCTCTGTAGACTTGGGTTCAATAAATATTAACTGACTGGGGAAAAATAGAATATGAAACAATCAATAGCTACAGGGGGAGGGGGTACAGGGCCAAAGACACAGGCAGAGTCAGGATGACACTGACTATCATCTTTCACGAACAGCTATGAACAATGTGAGGTCAAGGGAAGCAGGACGCCTAACGGAAGCCTGCTACTTGGACCAGAGAGGGGAGCTGAGCAGTATATAATGGTAACTTCCATCAAAGTCAGAATGTAGCTGTTCTTCTTTCAGCTGACACCAAGCATGTTTATCAGATGTGGCTCTGACATCACAGCACTGGGGTTCTGCTGTAAAGCCCTATATGCCACTACCATGCAAGAAAGCCAGGCAGGGAAAGCAGGTCAAGCTTACTTATCGTCACTCTTAGTGGCTATGACTCAAGATGGCTGCAGTCAGGCCAAATTAGATCCCTGTGCTGATGCACTGAGCCTCTGCTGTGCTGGCCAACTGGTTTTCCTAACAACCAGTCTTCCGACTTCCCTTCTTCATACCCTCAGAGTATCAAGGAGCAAGCCCTCCGTTATCTTCCTACACGGTCACTCAATCTCCAGCCTGGCATTCCCTTCAGATTCTGCCACCTGCAGGCCCACTCAGATACTGGGAGAAGCTCATGCATGTTGGGCTGGACTGTGCACAGGGTTCATTCTTTATCCATCAACCAAGGCCAGGATTGACTAGGCTCACAGGCCCTGTGTACAGATAGAGGTGTGCAAAGGTCAGTTGAAGAAGAGTTAAGAGAGACAACCAGGCAGCAAACATCCTCACCAAGCTGCCCTTCTGTTTCTCTTTTACTCTTTAATCAAGAATGGCCTTCTAGAATGATCTTCCTTGTGATGCCCCTGCTCCTACATGTTTTGCAAACCTCATGATTTCATGCTGCCTACAGGTGCCTGTTGTGGTCCATGGTGCCCACATGTGTAGTCGCAGGCAAGACCATTCATGCCCAGTGACTTATTTAGGAACTGATTTTGGAAGCAGGATGAGCAAATGGAGGAGTGACAGAGGAGGGGGAAGCGGGCGAAATGGCATGTGCATTCATCGTTCCCACGGGAGGCCAAGCCCATCAGGCCCTTCAGTGGAATCTTCAAAGAACATCTTCCTATCTCCCTTTCCAGGGAGAAGAAAAGGAAGTTCCTATCTCACATGAGGCTGTACCAGAGGACATCAATTGTCCTTATTTCCATGTAGAGACTCTGAAAGCCTGAGCAAAAGAAAGAGGCATCGAAGTAGCAAAAGTGTTTCAAAGTCCACTCACCTTTTCCCCTGAACTTGATGGCTGTAATCTCACAGTGATAACTGTACTATACAGTTCCACTGAAATGTTTGTGTAAAGCTGATGCTCTGCTGGATGCAATGCAAGCAAGATTCTGGCTGACAGGAGTGTAAACAGCATCAATTGGAAGGGAATGGGAGCAATTCAGAGGATGAAAGAAAAAATAAACAAAAATTGCACGAACGAACACAACACAGGCTCCAACACTGGACACTCACAGTCACCCTCATTCGTGTCATCAGATAGCTTAGGTCTAAGCCCTTGGCTTCCGGTTTCCTTGACTAAGGTTTGTGTTGTGTCATTATTTCTTATAACTAGATCATTCCCTCTTGAAGAGAAGAGAAAATTCGTAAGACTCAGGAAATTAAGGAAACTGACAAGGTTCCAAACGCCTTAGGTAAGTTACTTGATTCATAGGATACATATGGAGCTCATAAAAACAGGAAATTTCTGGGAGAGACTCTTCCAGATGACCTGCCTGAAAATTAAGCAGTGAGCTCCAGGGGCGCAGCTTTTGTGAGTCATCACCCATTCTAGGGTGGCTTCTCAGTGATTCAAATACCTTTGAATCACTCATGCTCTTGTGTGAAACCCTCCACCTGTGCTCCATTAAGATCCCCAATAAAGGCACTGCTTCACTAAGGCAGACAAGTGCAGTAGTTTCTTTGGTCAGTCTTGGTGCCCTATCTGCGTGAATAGATTTCCCATCTCCCCAGGAAAAGGCATAAAACTCAATTAGTGCCCAAACAGGGACCAACTGAACCATAGATGAGTTGGGAAGGTGTGGTCACGTGGCCCCTGCAATATGTGATGAAAAATACTAGTAAGGCTGATCTATTTGAATGTGGAGCATCTTCAGGGGCAATCCTGATATATCTGTCTTTTGCCCATGTGGTATGAGATGGTGTGCCTAATTCTGCAATAGCAGTTTCATGTTCCTTAGGATGGATGATAGCTCACAGCCAAATCTGAGCCATCTGGGAGTGCAGCGTATTTAGTGGGTATTCCAGGATGGTCATCCTCACTACATGATGATCTCAGAATGGGACTAAGCTGAAAGCTTCCTTCTGGCTGGCTTCTGTAGTGCTAGAAGGCACAATGTGGAATGCTGGAGGGGTATTGTCACTGAAAGTTCTGCTCAGTTCTGGACTTTGCATGCTACACTTCCAATGTATCAGTCAAGATGTGCCCACAAGTACAATAGTGGCATAACTGTTATGGGTGTAACCAACTGATTTCCCATTGAACTTAAGACCCACATCAGGGGAAACTAAACCTAGCACTGCAGCCAGCCAAAAATGGTGGCTGGGGAGGCATCAACACAAGCTGGGAGGCCACTATTATTCTGATAAAAAGATGTGATTTGACTCTCATTACCTTCTAAACATTTGTGCTTATATCTATGTATTGCTGCTGCTGTTAGCCTTGTTTGGACATGGAGGAAAACTTTGCAATGGGTCGTGTACTTCATCTTTGCAATGGGTAGGTGTACTTCAAAAACTCATAACAGGCCAAGCTCCCTAGAATAAGTAACTCTGCTATGGCACAGTGGAGCAATGCTCATTCATAAATGGGAGAAAGTACTTAGATACCACTCTTCCCCTTTCAAAGCTGAGGGAAGATAACAGAAGATGGAGAAGAAAACAATGTAAAAACCAGAGGATGGTGTCGTGTTGTGCAGTTCTTTCCTCTGAGTTGAATCATTGCCTCTTGGATGGAGACAGAAGGAAAGAGACACACAATACTCGACACCATCCTCTAGCATTTGTAAGTTGTCGCCCACTCTGGGGTGACTTTTCAGTGAGGCATTAATCTTTGAGTCACCCATGCTTCCATAAGTAACTCCTTAATATGCTCCTGTAAGTAACCCCAACAAACACACTGAGTCACTAAACTAGACTTGGATAGAATCATTATTGGTCTGTCATCAGTGCTCCTCCATATCTAGAATGAATAAACATCTGTTCACATATCCCCAGGAAGAGTCATATAACAGTTTGAAATTCTCAGATTATAGAGTAGTTTGGGTCGGGTGATGGGATTCTTGGACCATCAGGCCAGCAGATGAGGAAAGGAAATGGATGATTGACACAAACACGCTGAGAGGAGGTTGTGAATCAAGCAGAGAATGTGTGCTTACTCTCCAGTCAAGCCCTTGGCTACAGACATACATGCCCATCCTCCTCATGTAGACAAAAGACTCTTGAACCCACTGTTGATTCTGAAAGTCAAAGATAGAAAGTACGTTTACCATGGCTCAAATTTGCAACACACCACGATAATTTTCACCTAGTGGGTTGTGACAAGAGTAAGTGCAGGATTAAGCAGGAGGTGAGTATTCCTCTTGCTCCATTAGGCACTCCAAAGAGCATACTCGTGTGTGTGTGTGTGTGTGTGTGTGTGTGTGTGTGTGTGTGTGTGTAGCAAAGTGGTATAAGAGTCTTAATGCCTCGTTGCTATCACAACATACTGTGATGCAAACATTTCAGGCAGCTTTATACCGTGTTAGGCACGGCAAGAGTCTTCAGGAACATGTTTATAATTTACATCAATGGCAGTTGCTCATTGAGGACCTAGTCAGACCTCTCTAGGTCCACTGTCCACTGGACAACAATCTCATGGTGTTAGAAGGATTGTGACTCATCTCACAGAGAGAATGAAGGGATGAAAACCACATTCTTAGAGTCCTTCACAGTTTGAAGATTTCTCTTCATTTGTACAACCAGACTGATCCAGAAATTTAAAAATAAGAATCACACATGAATATGATCCCAGCACTGTCATGCTGTGCTGAGCCCTTTCCCTCGTCTTAAGTTTAGTTTTCTCCTGTGGAAACAAGGGTATAAATGTTTGCATCACTGGGCTGTCTTTGAAGCATCTATGATTTTTTTAGGTCAAAACACTACAACTTTTTGTAGAATTTTCCCTGTGTTGCCATTATTACGATAAAATTCAGAATTTAAAAGATGTTAGATTTTTAAATTTTATTTATTATTTTTATTTTATGTGTATGCGTGTGTCGCCTGCATGTAGGTAAGTGCACCTGTATCGTGCAATGCCTGCGGAGGTCAGAAGAGGCTGTCAGGGCTCCAGGGACTGAAATTACGGACAGTTGTTAGCTTCCATGTGGGTGCTGGGATTCGAACCCAAGTCTTCTACAAGAACAACCAGTATTCTTAACTGCTGAGCCATCTCTCCAGCCCCAAGATATTAGATTTTTTTAACTGTTTAAAATACACATGAAACTTACCACTGTAACTGTTGTTATGTCAACAGTTCTATAGCAACCATCCCATTTGATGTTAAGCAGCCCTCACCACCATGAGATCAGAACTCTTCATTGTATCTTTAAATAAGAAGTCCCTTCCTCCCACAGCTCCTCAAACTCCCAACCAGTTGCCCTCTGCAGGCTTTCACTGCCCCAGAGGACCTCATGTGAGGGGAGCATGAGAGATTTGCCTTCTGTGTCCAGTTTATTCCATTTACACTAATGTCCTCAAATTTCATCCTATGCTGTGCATGAGTCAGACTCCTACCTCCCTAAGGGAAATATTCCGTTCTATATGTGTTACCTTGTCACTACCATTCTTTCATTGATGGGCACCTGGACTGTTCTATCTTTTAGCTGTTGCACATCAATTTGCTACCAATGTGGAAGTACGCATGTCTGTTCATGTCTCTGTTTTCATTTCTTTGTGTTTTTCCTCAGAAATAGAATTGCTGGATCACATGACAATACTACACTCTTGGAATGGTCCAACATCTTGGTTACAGCATCTAGGGGCAATGGATTGCAAGACCATGCTGTAGCATGACAGGGACACCTGCAGACTCCCCTTTGGGCACCCTATGTGGTACTCTTGGTACATGCTGTACATGCCTGGTAACATGGCTTCCACAGCCCCTCCCCCCTACCTGCCTCTCCCCCACCCCAATGAAGTTAATGAACTTGAGTGTGTGACTTCTCTCTGCATACAGCTCATTGGCAACTTCTTCAACAGAGAGGCTTTATCCTAGAGTCCAGAGCAAATTTCTCAATCCTGTTTGAAACTGGAACCCAAAAGCTTCTCTGAAAATGTCTCATGCTCCTGACCATTATATATGCATTGAACTGAAGGCATAGTCATCTGCCTTTCAACACAGAAAATATTGTGATTACAGATCTGATTCTGTTATCTTTATACTTAGTTCTAAACATTGCTGAAGTCACACACTCTTTGGGGCCGGATGTCCCATCTGAGCAAAGACAAGGAGGATTGTTCGTGGGATGAGGCTGGTGGCCTGGCTATAAGGGACTAAGAGCAGTGTCTGCCCGCTCCATCCCAGGTGGTCACAGAGGCCGTCAACATGGGATGCAATTCCCTTCCCCGTGCTTTGCAGTCCTGGAGGTTTGTCTCTCTTGGTCCCTCAGATGATTTCAGAAGCCCAATGTCACAGGCTCAGTTGGAAGATCTCCGTCTCCTCGATGGTCCCTAAAGAAAGGGAGATCAGTTGAAAGGTAGGTCCAATTTCCAGGGCACCAAAGCCGTGTCTGACTGGTCTGAGCCAAGCGTCTGCTCCAAGGCCTGGGCTGTTGTGAGGTGCTCATGATCGCCAGGGGCCTTGGTGCTGATCCCTGCTCTCTCCACTAGGCGATGCTGATGTTCTCCCAACCCTCCCACAGCAGTTTATGATAGCCTTCACTGGATTAGGATCACCTTACATTGGGTGAAACTGCTTCTAAGGTTTTAGCAGAGCCCCCAACTCTGAGGTGGCAGAATTCTGGATGACTTTCTTGTGGTGCCACTAGTCAGGATGAACTGGGCTCTGCACATGTCCCTGGAGTTAGAGAACCCTTATCTCACTCCCTGCCATGAGTCTGCAGGCCCATCCTGACCACTCCACCCTGAGACTGTGAATGCCCCAGTAGCCATTGCTCACTCTGATCAAGGTCTCCATCGTACTGGCCTGTGGCTCAAGTGGACTTTTCACATGGTTCTGCATCTCACTATATTTTCTCTCTTAAAAATCAGGCTAATGGAAAGAGGAAGAAGCAGGAATTAGGAAAGCTACAGAAAAATGACATAAATAACTTTATAAGGAAGTGTGGTGCAAAGTCTCCTGTGTAATGCTCCACCTGCCTTGAGTCTTGGCTTGTTCTCTGAGTTCTTTGAGTTGTGGGGTGAAAGCCAAGGTCTCTGTTTTCACATGAGTTTTTTACCTGCAAAATCATAACACATCCCCCACAATATGTACAATAATTACTTGTTGATTTGAAAAATAGGAAAAGATTTATATCTTAGGGAATTATTATAAAACTCCAGTCAAATGGAGAAATAAATGTATTGCAAACTGTAGTATGTGGGTCCTGAGTAACCACCACTGTCCCTCCATCAAAACTTGTGAAAGGGCGGGAGAGATGGCTCAGCAGTTAAGAGCACTGGCTGCTCTTACAGAGGACCCAGGTTCAATTCTCAGCACCAACACAGCAGCTAACAATTTTAATTGTAACTCCAGTTTTAGGGGACTGACACCCTCTTCTGACCTCCAGGGGCATTGCACAACATGGGTGCACTTACATACATTCAGACAATACACTGGTGCTGGATAGCTTTAGTGTCAATTTGACACACGTGGGTTGAGGAAGCCTCAACTGGGGAATTGCCTTCATTGGACTGGCCTGTGGCCATGTCCATGGGGCACCTTCTTGATTGTTGAGTGATGTGGGAGGGCCCAGCCCACTGTGGGTGGTCCTATCCCTGGGCAGGTGGGCCTGTGTTACATAAGAAAGCAGGCTGAGCAGGGGCCAGGGGAGCAAGTCAGTAAGCAGCGATCCTCCATGGCCTGTGCTCCAGCTCCTGCCTCCAGGTTCCTGCCCTGAGTTTCTACCTTGGGCCCCCTGATGAACTGTAACCTGGGAGATATAAGACAAATAAACCCTTTCCTCCCCAAGTTGGTAGTGGTCAGAGAATTTTGTCACAGCAATGGAGACAAACTATTAGGGCAACACTCATACACATTTTAAAAAAAAACAAAAAAATCTGTGAGAGTGTGACCATCAAACCCCAATGACATTTGTGTAAGACGAAATAGGCCCCAGAAGAAGGGGTATGCTGGCCCCTGAGATTCAGCCCCTCTCAGTTCCTTCTTCCCCAGACAAAGCAAAGAACTCTCACAGCCATCCAGCTGCAGGGCTCCAGAACAGAACAGGACTTTGGCCCCTTCTACCAAGGTACCGGCTCAGCTAAGGAGGATGCTGGGAGCTTCTGAGAGGAATCAACACATGATGGTTCCAGATGCAGGAGCTCCTGGCAGAAGAACCCACATAGGCAGATGGGGAGCTCATACATTCTCCAACTTACCTAGGAGTCTCATCAAACTCAGCAGCACCACTGTGTCAACAGGCAACCAGAGGAATTGGGGGTTGGGGGACCAGTTGTGCTTGGGGAAAGGCAGGGCTGGGTAGAACCCAAGAGGTGTGGAGAGTGATCTGAGGAAGGTCCCTGAGCCAACAGTGGCAGAGTTTTCTTCTCGAAGATCATGGAGACACCCCACCCCCACCCCAATGAGATGGGCTGGGTGGAGAAGAATCTAGAAAATCAGCCTGAGGTTGCTCCTCTGAGCGGGTAGTCAAGGCGTGTGGGGTGAGGGTAGGGCTCAGCAAGCTGAGTCTGATGCTTTGCTTGGAACGTGAGACTTTCATTTTCCCTTTTGAGTGAGGGCTGGAGGCTGTGTCTGGTCACGGCATAGTTGTGCAGCTGGGGGCTACAGCCACATCTCTGAGGACAGCTGGGACCAATCCAAACTCAGCCAGGGAAAGACTCCTAGGTAAGTTGGGGAATGTATGAGTTGCCCACCTGCTCATCCACACAACAGCTCTCAAAGAGAAGGGTTATGGCCCCATTTCATGAATGAGCTTAGCAAGGTTAGACATCAGCAGAGATCTCTCGCTCAGCAGCTGCAGTACTGGGCTTGCACTGAGGTTGGGATCTGGCTGCTCCTCCCTCCCTCCTGCTTTGCCCTAAACACAAGAGAGAGTGGGGCACCCTTCAGAAGGGATCACCTACCTGCCTGGAATCAGCTCAGATGTCAGAGTGCTTGAGACACTGCAGGGGAACCCAGACAGAAGGAGGTGGAGGAGAACAGGGGACCAAACCTGCTGACGTTGGAGGCCTGAGGAGTCAAGCAGGCTCTGGGGTGATTATACTGATGGAGGATGGGGACAGAAGCTGGCTTCTAAGATACCAGCAGCAGTGCTCAGGGGCTGCTCACCCAGCCTGTCTCTGAGTCCTTACTCTGCGTCAGACCCTGAGGGGAAACTGAGGCTGCAGGAGAAAGTGACTTATCTGGGATACTGGGAAGGATACTGAGCAGGTGGGTAGCAGGCTCTGGGCCTCACCTGGCCTCTGCAACCTTTAGAGGATGGATGAAAATGACAGGCACTGTCTTGTGTGTCCAGGTCGGGAAGGGGTCGTACAGGCACATACACTCACACTGCAGTCAGACTTAGCTCCAAGAACTTGTGCGTTCCAAACCTTGTCCCTCAGGCCTCCACGGGTGTATTTTCCAGCACCTTATCCTCTTCTGTCTTGGGGTAACAGAGTACTCTCTGGTCTCAGTGGACTCCAATTTTCCTATTTCCTTATGGTTGAGGGTCAATTATCTCCCTCCTTTGGTGTTAAAAAAACAAGCTGCTCTGAGCTATTCCTCCTGTGCTGTACCTGTTTCTATGAACATGTGGACCTGTGGACCTGTTTCCTCTGTTGTCTCACTGCTGGAGACCTGCTTCTGCAGACACAGAGTGGGACCCACCCAGGCACATTTCAATGCTGTGCTGACTGTCCTCCAACACTCTGGAACTTTTCACACCCATCAACAGCAAAGGGGGTGTGCTGCCTTCAGCTGGCAGCCGTGGACGGCATTCAGGCATTTCAATTCTTTGGCCAGGTCCATTTCCTGACTTTGTATGTCTGCAGAGGAACTGCCAGTTCAGGGAAGAAACTACTCCATCCCTCTCCCCAAAAGTCCTAAGTCCAGGGAAGTGTTGGTAAGCAGGAGAGGATGGACTAGAGGGAGCTGGACTGGAGACCTGACATTGGGTGTCACCTGGGGAAGGGGACGTTGGGATGCCCTGCTCAAGGTCTGCCATGCCTCAGACTGTGGCTGTTTCCTGTGCTTTTAGAATTTTCTTGTTTCTCATCTTAAAGAATAGGAAGACTTGAGGAGGATGTGGTGGGTCATGTCTGTAATCTCAGTACTTGGGAGGGGAAGACAGGAGGATCAGGAGCTCAAAGTCATCCTAGCTACATAGTGAATTTGAGGCCAGTCTGGGCTACATGTTTTCCTGATCTCTAATTGCTAACTACTGTTCTAGTGTGATTTATTCTTTCCTGTAGCCTCTTGGATATGCTTATCTTTCTCTTCAGTTTGACAATGTTCCCTCCAGTGTCCCCTACAGAGACGACTTAGTGGTCCTAAAGCCTTTTGCCCTGCATTTATCATGGAGTGTTTTTCTTTCTCCTTCAGTTATGAGAGACACTTTTGCTGCGTATAACAATCTGAGTTGGCAGCTACGGTCTTTTGGGACTTGAAATACATTGTTCTAAGCTCTTTCAGCTTGTAAAGGTTTTCTGCTCAGAAATCAGCTGCTAGTCGGATGGACCTGCTTTTATTTTTGCTGTTTCTCTCTTGCAGCTTCCAAAATACTGTATTTGTTCTATATAGTTCATGTTTTAACCATACTATGATATGGCAAGTTTCTTTTCTGGTCCTATCTATTTGGTATTCTATCTGTCTCTTATACCTACATGGGTATCTCCTCCTCCAGGTTTGGGGGACTTTCTAGTATGATTTTATTGAAAATGTTTTACATGCCTTTGGCATGTCATTCTTCTCCATCTTTTAGACTCGGTCAATGATGGCAAGAGTGTGTGTCAGGAGTTTTTCCCATTGTTCTGGACCAGGATACTCAGAGCTAGGCAGGAACCAAGGACCTCAAGTATAAACTTCAAAGTCCCCCCCATTGACCCACTTCAACAAGCTAGATCCTACCTTCGAAAGATTCTACTGCTACTGTCTCCCACAAAAGCACCAGGGCTGGGGCCAAAAACCCAAAACATGAACCATGGAAACATTTCAGATTCAAACTGTAGCACCGTCTGCATTCAAATGTTAACATACCCAGCTGCAATCATTCAGCTTCTAGAAATAGCTTAAGGAAATAGTCTCAGATTTAGTCAGTTATATGTGGGGAGAAAGTTTATGCAGGAGTTATAGCAGGACTTGGTATCCTGGTGAGCTAAAGGATCCTGAAGAAGCGAAGGGTATGGTCCTTAGGAAACAACAGAGGGCACCAGCAAATGTACCAAGACAGAGGCTTGGGTGCAGGGCCCATCTGTGGAATGAGAAGAGTCACTTACAGTATGAAGAGTACAGGAGCACATTTGTGTATTTAAGGGACTAGAGCTTAGTCACTGAAGAATGTGATGTAGAACAGAACAACCTGGGTTCGAGTCCTGGCTCTGGCAGTACTGTAAACTCTTAAGGATGTCAGCTCACCTTTGTGGTCATTGCCTCTGTTCTCAAATGGGGGTCACAGCAGTCTTTATGTCCTGGAGTATACATGGTCAAGTAATGAGGTATATGTAGGGATCTCTATATATCACAGACACTGAATCATATTCACTGTTATCATCAATTTACACACGTTCCCACCTCATGTGACTGCCAGAACATTCCTCCCCATCTCTCCTTTTGGGTATAGTTCAATTCTTTCTCCACGACTGTGTCCTCAGCCAGTCACTTTCTCTAGAATCCTGACAGGACAGGAGACCTCTGCCTTGGCTGAGGTAGAGCCAGATGACCAACTTCTTTAAGTACGAGCTACCAGGTTCAGGGGAAGAGAGTGATTTTGCACTAAATCCCTTCGGTCCTTTGCTACCACCGTGGTACTGATTACAGAAGACCAGGTCCCTGACCACTGCCTGCCTACAGCTGTTCCCGTTCCTGTCCACAGTTTGTTTTCTCTTTTCCAGAGTCTGGCAAGCTGAAAGGAAAGCCTCTCAAAGGTCTCACTGGCGCCGAGGACCCAGAAGCCCTCATGGCCTCCTCAGGTATTTGTGTTGCTCTTCCCTGGCTGCTTTGTCACTGCAGACTAGCACCGTGGTGGCCCCTCGGAGTCGCCTACAGAAGAGTGGAGAATGGGAAGGGGAGCCCCAGTTGGGAACAAGAGGGATCTCCTGATGCAGTTCTAAAGTGCTCCTCCTCATGGCCCTGTCCTGAGGGACAAGGCCAAGGCTCACCTCCTCCCTACCCTTCACCCTCAAGTAGAACCAGGACAGCCTAGGGAAGTGGGGGCCAGGTGGGGAAGGGGAGAAGGGGCTAGGAGGTGGGAGAGGTGGGGACTTGAGGTAGGCCGCCACCTGACGGTGTGATCTGACACCTGCCCTCAGCTCTCCTGTCTCTCCTTACTCTCAGCTGATGTTGGAATGTTGCTTTTGAGGGGGCTCCACTAGCTCAGGGGCTCAAGTCCCTTGAGTGGCTGAACTGGAAGGATGACTTAGAGTGTCACTGAACTCCACCCCAATATGGCATTTACACCCTGCTGTCTATGTGACCTGCAGCTCTTTACCTCACCCTACCTCACCTGTACCATAAGAACAATGTGTCCCCTGTTGCTCTGAGGATCAGATATAAAATGCGTATGAGGACAGGCTGGTGCCTACTCATGACAGACCCTCCCCGGCACTGGCTCTTTACTTCTCTCTAGGCTCTGTTAATTCCAGGTGGAAACCACACCTCCCACCCCCAATGTTAGGGGACCTGCTTACCAGATGTGCCTACATCAAGCAGGGCCTGATTCTGATTATCTCAGATCAAAGAAGAGTCTAAAATTTGAATGAACAGGAGACAGTTCTCCACCCATCCCAGTGGACACAAGTACCCTCAGTCCTCGGGACTGTCTTCTTCCCCTCCCTCAGTTGCCTTGGGAAGCAGATCACTTATTCAGCTCTTCATCAGCCCTGCAGAGCAAGTTTTGCTTTCAACAGTCACCTTGAAGAGCAGAAGGAAAGATCAGAGGCCAGAAGTTCCCAACAAGCCCTTGAGGGAGCACAGGGGCAAGTGGATTCCCAGGAAAATTTCTCCCTCTTTAATGAATGTGCACACTGAGTTCTCAGGTGCCCCTGGGGTGCCAGGTACATGAGATGTGGAGAGATCACAGGATCAGAGCTGAGAATCTGGACCCCACTCTCCCCCACTCTCCCCATCTGCAGAACCCCCTGCAACTGCCAGTCTTAGACCATCCATCATCAGCAATGATTCTACTTGACCTGGTACTTTTACCCAATAATAGATTGTCTGAAACGTTAGTTTCAAATTTAAGATCTTCCCATAGATACATTATAGAGTATAATACAGTAACAGCGGGTACTAGCTGTCAAGAAAAATGCTGGTCTTAGGTTCAGATCCTCAGCTTTCTGCTTGCTGACTTTGGCTGTTAATTTTCCTTTCTGGGTCTCACTTTTGTGAAATGAAAACACTAGTTCCCTTGTGTGCACATTAAGAAACACAATTTTATATCATGTCCAATATACACATAAATAAACATTGGACCCCAATCTCTGCTCTGAAACTCCATAAACTCTACATGAACTTCACACCTTTGGGGCAACTCACATGGGTAGTAACATGGCCTCTACTGACCTGAGACCATTTGCACTGTGTCTCTCATTTAACGTGGAAATCCATTCACTATTGTCAGAATAGAAATGCATTTGGGTACTGGCTGGAGCTTCATCTGTAGCCCATGCTGGACTGAAACACACAAGTGACCTGCCTCAGTCTTCTCGACACTGTGAATAGAGGTGTACGCCTTCATTCCAGGCTCCTTTTTCTACACTTTAGAAATTCTATTACTTCTTCTATTTCATTCTTTAATTTTCTTATTTGTTTGGTTTTTTTTTAAATGTGTATGAGTGTTCTGTCTCCATGTATGTAGGTGCATCATATGCATGCACTGCCCATGGAGGGCAGAAGAAGGCGTCAAATCCCCTGGAACTGGAGTTACAAATGGTTGTTAGCCACTATATGGATGCTGGGAACCAAACCCAGGAAGCCAGAGTTCTTACTGCTGAGTCATCTCCCCAGCCCCTGCTTGGGATTTTGAATGTTCTTTACCCAAAGAAATGACAAATATTAGAGGTAATGACATACAATTACCCTCAAATATCATACTGTACCTCAGAATTATGTACCATTATTATAGATCAATTAAAAATGAAAAATTTAAAATTCCTGCAAAAACATTTTAAAGAGATTTAAAATTCTGAATTCCTAAAAATATCCAGGCCCCCAAATTTTGATAATGTGTTAGGGGCTGGAGTGAGAAGTTGTGTTAGTCAGTTTACCATTGAGGTGACCAATTACTTGACTGAAGAGTTGAAGGTAGGAAAGATTTATTTTGCTGTATCAGAAGTGTCGGTCCATCATGAGGGAGAGGGGGCGGTAGAGCAGCTCACATCATAATAGACAGTAGAGCAGTAATGGGAAGGGGGCAGGACAAGATGGAGAATATGCTTCCAATGGCGTAACTCCTCCAACTTTGCCAAGTTCCATCATCACCCAGTAGCAATTATCCTTAAATATCATACTGTACCTCAGAATTATGAATCCATCAATGGATTAATCCATTCATTAGGCTAAAATGTTCTGGAAATGCCCTCACAGACACATCCAGAGGTGTGCTTCATTTATTTATCTCCTAGTCATTTCCCAATACACTCAAATTAAAAATCGTGGTTAACCATCACACTACTAATGGGATGAAAGTCACATTCAAAGGCACCAGCATGCAATTTGATGTACAGCACTTACATGGCAAATGGAAGCCATCATCAAAACTCTTCTACTTCCAGCAGCTGAAAGATTCACTTTCTGGGGCTAGAGAGATGGCTCAGTGGTTAAGAACAGTGATTGTTCTTGCAGAAGATCCAGGTTCGAATCCCAGCACCCACATGGCAGCTAACAACTGTCTGTAACTCCAGTCCCAGGGGATCCGACAGCTTCTTCTGACCTCTACAGGCATTGCATGACACAGGTGCACTTACCTACATGCAGGCAATACACACATACACATAAAATAAAAATAATAAAATTGAAAAAAAAAAGATTCACTTTCTGAATGCTGTGAGCTGAAAATGATTCATTTCTCTGCAAAGCACCATAGCACTGCTCTGGTGCATGAGTCTTCTCCACTGCCATCCCACAATACCACGGGCTGGGTAGCTGAAAGAAAGTCTTTATTATGTCTCAGTTCTGGAAGCCAGCTTTCACAAAGAAGGAGAATGGTTGGTTCTGGTGAAGGAGAGGTTTGCAGAGGAAGACTATTCAGTGTATTCATGGTCTCTCCTGTATGTATGGAGAGAGAGAGAGAGAGAGAGAGAGAGAGAGAGAGACAGAGACAGAGAGACAGAGACAGAGAGAGAGACAGAGAGACAGAGAGGGATAGATCTGATGTCTCTCTTGTTTTTAAGGACACTAGTCTTATTGCTAAGAGCCCAGCACCCAACTTAGGACCTCATTTTTAATTACTTTACTTCCTTGAAGGCCCTACCTCCATATACAATCACTAGGTGTTAGGACTTTTACATATGAATTTGGGGGCACAATTGAGTCCCTAGCACTGGTGAGTCCATCAGAATTACCCCCAAGTGACTGATACTTGATGCTGTTTACATTACATATTTACATAGTGTTCTTTTCTATAACTGTCCTCTTTTTCTTCCCAAGTAGACAACAGATGCTTCATCGAGGAAACCACTGCGTGTCTCCTGGACACAATGAGCAAGGAGGACCTGCAGCTCCTGCTGACTGAAGATGGAGCCTGGGAGGTGTTCATGGACGAGGCTGGATTGTCCAGGTCATCTCCATGGGGCATCTAACACTGCCTCCAGGTCCCTGACCTGGCAGATTTTCTCTGGGAAAGCACAATTCATTCAGGCAGGCCTGAGGTTTGGGTGAAACGTTCCTTCTCAACAGCCCACAAGGAATATTTCCTCTGTGTTATTTCCTGGTGGGGAACTGCTTCTGGTTGAGGAGAGATGGAAGCCACAGGGGACAGATCATTTCTACCCTCTGCTAGTTATGTGATCTTGTCAAGTTAGGTTACCACTTCCTGTCTTGGTTTCATAACCATTGAATTTTAGTGTGAGAAAATAAGATAACATGTGAAGGACTCGGCATTTGGTATGTGCTTAGTGAAACTTAGATTTTAAAGATGGGTGGGGTAGGGCCTGGAGAAGTGGCTCAGTGGTTAAGAGCACTGACTGCTCTTGCAGAGAACCTGGGTTCGATTCCCAGCACCCACATGGTGGCTACAAACCATCCTTAGCTCCAGTTCCAGAGGAATCTGAAGCTCCCTTCTGACCTCCACGGCATTGCACAGCATGGGTGCACTCACATACATGCAGGCAATACACTCATACACATAAAATAAAAATAATAAAATTAAAATATTTTTTAAAAAAGATAGGGGGTGAAATCAGGATGAAATGCCTCTTTTTTAGAGAGGAGCGTCAAGAAGGACTAGCTTTGGGAAAAGTTGGAAAATTTTTGACATGATCTGCTTGTGTTCCTGGTATTCTGGATTAGCTTTTTCTTTTTTTAATTCCATCTGAGGAATTGTATTATTTGCCAGAATATTATACAAAAGTCTCTAGTCAAATAGGCATTATAGTCCATGCTCCCATCTGTAATCATGAGCCTGGACTTTGGTGTTTCGGCCTTCCACGTTTCCACCAGAATAGTCTAATAAGTTATGCTTACAATATAACAAGACTTTTCTAGCTTGTCTATTCCAAGTTTCCCACCCAAAAACCAGTTCCCAAAGTTTAAAAACCATGTGGTCGGGTTTTGTCATAGGAACAATCCCACTCCTGGTACCATTTTCTGAATTAGTTACATTTTTCATTACTGTACCCAAATACCTGACAGAACAACTTAAAGGAAGGAAGGATTGAATTGGCTTACAGTTTCACAGGTGTTAGTCCATCATGACTGGAATCATCTGAAAGAGCAGAGTAGTTCATAAGAAGCAGAGAAAGCATAGGAATGGGCCAGGGTAGGATGCACCCTCCAAAGACATGCTCCCAAGTAACCTACTTCCCCCAACTAGGCCAACTCCTACTTTTTACCATCTCCCAATAATGGCATCATATTATGGATGCTTCGAGAGATTGATCCGTTCATTGGGCCAGAGCTGTCATGATCTAGTTGTCACTGACATACTTGGGCATGTACTTACTAATCTCCTAAGTATTTTTCAAACCATTCAAGTTGACAATTAAGATTAACCATCACAGTGGTGAAGACCTGGAAAGAGCTGTGGGTCAGTGGAAAGAGATGGGGATCGATATAAGCCCTTTTCCAAAGTCTAGTGCCACATGGGCCAAGGCTAGAGCCAGGGGTCAGAACAGACCATAAGTGGGCCAAGAAAGAAGGGGTAGTTAGAAGGCTGGGGAAATAGGGCAGAGACCAGAAGACAGCAAAGGGGGTGCTGAAGGCATAAAGCAGAAGGTGGCCATAGGCTTAGTAGAAGACTTGTGAGAGGGAAAGAGACATTTCTTCCCTCCTTGCTGTGATCTAATCCCTGATGAGGATGGATGGCTATGTGTTTGTGTTTTCTCCACATGCTGCCTGGGCTGAGGAGGTCTCAACTGCCATCTGGTGCTCTCTTCTATTCCACATACAGCTCCCTGACCAGTAGGAAGACCATGTGGTTTAATGACAGCACAGTTTAGTCAGCATGGATACACTTTGTTATACTGAAAGTTCCAAGAAGACCTACCTCCAAAACTTACAAAAGTTTTGCTAACTTTAACCAGAACCTCAAATGAGCATTTAATACAACTATTGGTCAGCCAACTTCAGTTTTGGAAAAGTTGCTCCAGATATTAGCCTCACTCAAATTTTTAGAATGCAGGCAGAATGCAGTCAGGTCCTTGACCAGAAAGTATTATGAATGGTATGTAGCCTGGATCCACAGAGTCCAATCCCCCTTTGAAACTTCATGAGCCAGGCCTCCACTGTCCCCTTCTTCCTCAGAATTCTGGTCCATTACACTGTGTTTACAGCACTCTAAGGTGTCGCTATCCCACATTTCCAAACTCTTTTGCTTTCTTCCCAAAAGCCAATCCTAAAAGACTACAAACCACATGGTCAGGTTTATCATAGCAACACCCTTACTCCTTGGTAACAATTTTCTATATTAGTTACCTTTCTTGTTGCTGTGACAAAATACCTGACTAAAGAAAATTAAGGAAAAAGGAATTTATTTTGGCTTACAGCTGGAGGGTACAATTCATCATGGCAGGGAAAATCCTGTGGCAGGAGCCTGAGGCAGCTGGTCATATTACATCTGCATAGACAGGAAACAGGAAGAGATGGATACTGATGCTCTGCTGGTACCGCCTTTACCCCTTTATATCCTTGGCTCACAGGATAGTACCACTCACATTCACAGTGGGTTGTCTCTCCTCTCCTAAACCCCTCTGGAAACGTCTTCACGCGCATCCCAGAAGTGTGTTTCCTAGGTAATGCCAAATCTATCCAAGTTGACAATGAAATGAACCATCACAAAGGCCAGTATCAGCAACTAGTGGAAAAGAAGTTCCAACGTGCCTAGCTAATTTTTGGTCAAGGGAAGAATCTTTTCAACTTAAATTCAATGTCCAGAGTTCTTGGATCTTGATGCGGCTTACCCAGGTCTCCCCTACCCCAGAGGTTGATGTGTTAGTATCCAGATCCTCTGGAAGTTAGAAGTGATACATCACAGAATTAAGGTTGAACATCCTTTATGGGAAGTGGTTGGGAACAGAAACGTTTCAGAATCTGGTTTTTGCCTGATATATCATGTATATGGAGAGAGAGGGAGAGAGTGACAGAGAGAGACAGCGAAAGGAATCCAGTTCTTTACACTATGCACACATGGACAGAAGGTACTTTTAGGCAATACTTTTATTGCACCTGAGTCTTGACTGCGACCTGTCCCATCAGGTCATGTGTAGAAATTTCCACTTGTGACATCACATTAATGCTCAATAGCTTTCAAATTTTGATGCCTTTCATGTTTAGGATTTTTATATTAAGTATATTCAACCTGTGTGATATTGCTCCCCAAGTCCCCTTGAAAATATACATTTCAGGGAGGCAGGACATTGTAGGAGCTGCAGATTATTTCCCAGTAGCTAAGGGCAGGGGGAAGGCCTCTTACTGGAAAAGGTGAAATCCTTATAACACACTAACATTCTCTGAATTAAGTGTTTCCCTTTTTGTTCCAATCTCACTCCCCTGTATTTATCTTTAGAATTCTCACTGGAAAAATACCTTCGTAGTGATGGTGTTGACCTTGAGTGGGAAGGTATCTTTCAAATGCCTTTTAACAAGAGAATCTTAGATTTTTAACCATTGTCCCCTAATGACTAAGGACTAGAGAGCATCTATGATGTACAACATAAAGGAAAAGTTCCATGTAGCTACAAAATTTTTCTCCATTGGATTTGTGGTACAAGGTCTGTGATTTCCATAGGATAGTCATTATGGAGCACATTTTACAAATAAACTTTCTTAATCACTTGACATCTATTGTTATAGGGCACAGGTGGATAGAATACGTGATGCTCTGAAGGACAGCATAGCAGACATGGCCACACAGGATGAAGACAGCCTCCAAGACAACCTGCAGGACACAGAGAGGTTTTTAAATGATTATCCTTGGGTTAAAATGGAGCTTGAGGAGCAGATACGAAAGCTCCACGCCCTTGCAGACAAGGTGGACAAGGTACACAGGGACTGCACCATCTCCAACGTGGTGGCCAACACTACTGGCGCTGTCTCTGGAGTCCTGACGATCCTTGGCTTCGCCCTGGCACCTGTGACAGCAGGGGTCAGTCTGATGCTTTCGGCCACTGGGATGGGTCTGGGAGCAGCAGCAGCCTTGACTAGTGTTTTCACAAGCATTGTCGACCAAACAAACATGTCGTCAGCTGAAACTAAAGCCAAATGCCTGGTGCCAACCATCAAGAACACAGTGAAGGGGGTTACAAAGCCTGTCATCCTGAGCACACCCAAAGTTGTTTCCAAAACCAGGAATTGCATCCAAAGCCTGAGAGGCATTGTAAGCAACATCCGTGCCATGAAGCTCACCAAAGCCAACCCTCACTTAGCAGTCAAAGCCAATCAACTCATGACCACAGGGAAGATCTCAGCCCAAAGCACTAAACAGGTGCAGAAAGCCTTTGGAGGTACCGCTCTGGCAATGACCAGAGGAGCCCGGATCATGGGTGCAGTCACCGTAGGTGTCTCCCTTCTGATGGATGTGGTCAGCCTTGTGAAAGAGTCAAAGCATTTGCACAGAGGGGCAAAGGCAGAGTCTGCTGCAGAGCTGCGATGGCAGGCCCAGTACCTGGAAGAGAAGTTGTGGGAACTCATCCAGATCCATGAGTCTCTAACTCAGTGACCTCTTCTCCCAAGCAGCACAGAGGTCAGGAAAGATGTGTCAGATGGAGGCATGGCCTCACAGTGATGGCATGGTGGTGGTAGTGCCTGTCAGAGGAAGAGGCTATATGGAGAGATGAGAAGCCAGAACGCAGGGAAGGGACAGTCTTGTGACCTCCTAGTAGGCTCCATCTCTGAAAATCCCCACTGAAGTCAAAAGTTAGGCCCCACCAGCGAAGAGGCTTCTACTTGCTGGCAATTGCTTGCTGGCCGCAGCTGAAAACATCCTGGTTTCTTAGAAAAACCACAGAAACAAGCAACCACAGCATGTTAATACACAGCTCACAGCTGATTGCTCTACAGTCCAACTCCTCTTTGCAAAGACCATTTTTGATCCCCAAACAAGAGTCAAACAGCAGCAACCTACTCTTAGGACCTCCTGTTAGGTGGGAACTTTGGTGACCAAAGATTGTCAGACACCTTCACACTGCTCAGGAGCCCTCCTTCACCTGCTGCTCAGTAAAGTTCTTTTGCTTTCACACTTGCTGTTGTCAGCAAGTTTCATTTCTCATACTCACAGAACGCAAACCTGGAGATGGCCTCTGGGGTTGGATCTCTGATGATATACTTTTTGTTTTTACTTATTCTTTGACAATTTCATAGATTTAAATAATGTATCTTGATCACATCCATCTGACTTCCCCCAAGAACTCTCAGCTCCCTCTTCCTACTCTCTATGCTCCTCAAATACATCCTTCTCCTACCTTTATATCCTCTCCTTTTTTAAAAGAAAAAAGATATATAATTAGTTCTGTTGCTGGAATGTTGATGGGTCGTGTTCACCAGATCTCGTGCAGGTCTTGTGCAGGTAACCATACCTGCTGTGAGTTCATGAGTGGAAAGCCCATGTCATGTCCAGAAGACGGTATTTCTCAGAACTCATCCCCCATCCTCTGGTTCCGTTCGCCCCCTCTTCCACAATGTTCTCTGAGCCTTGGGGGTGGTACACATGTCTCATTTAGGACTAAGCACTCAAAAGTCACTTGTTCTCAGCACTTTGACCAGTTATGAGTTTCTGTGCTAATTGCTGACCACTACAGATAACAGCTTCTCTAGCCAAGGCTGAGTGGAGGACAGCACTAATCTGCAATTATAAAGATTTAAAGTGCAGTTTGACAATATAGCCATTGAACAAGACAACAGTAGTAGATACCCCAACCTCCCAGAGCCTATGACCTCCTGAGCCCCAGGCTTTCACCAAGTTTACAGTCTCAAGCATATATTCCTACCTGTAGAGCAGGCCTCAAATCCAATCCCCAAACAGCTGCTACCCCATAGCTTTCACGCCACTATTGCACCAGTGGGCACATCTTACCTGTATTGTTATCAGTATTGTTGCGTGCAAGGTTTGCAGTGGAAAGTGCTATGCAGTTTTTCTTCCCCAGGAATCTGCATAGCACTTTTCACCATGATCAAAGCTAGCCAGCAGAGAGGAAGTTCTCAGGTCAGTTCCAGTTTGATTTCTCAATGTTTTATAACAAAAGTATGTTGTGTCTTTAGCAATAGGGTCTTATCTGGTGCCTGGTGATTGTCTGGCACCTTCATACCAACCTCAAGCCCTCCTGAGTCTTTAGACCAGACTCTGTTGAACTCAAAAAGATCAAGTGGGTCTCACCACTGCCGCCCAACCTCCCATACGGAGGCCTAAACTCCCAACCCACAAAGCCCTTGGAGTACATTTAAGCCATAACCAAACCACAGCATTGTGGCCCCTGAGGTGTGCCGACCACCCTGGTCCCAGCACAGCCTCACCCTCCTCACTGTCCACCAAGCTGTCAATTTTCCCACTGGTCTTTGATTGGTGGCATTAGATACCTTCTCCTCCCTGGTTCTGCCCAATTTATATTATATTTCTAAATAATTTCAAACCTTGCAGCCGGGCTATGGTTATGAACCCCAAAGCCAAAAACCTCTATCTTCAGTCTGTAGCTTTGATTTCCTTGGGGTCACAGGGGGTTTTAGTGGGATTCAAAAAGCATCAAGAGTCAAAAGAGCACACAGCAGCACCATTGCACCATGTGCCAGCTGTGGCATCTAGAAAAGGGGAGGTGCGAGGGGCGGTGCTAGGAAGGCAGATGTGTCCCCAGAGGGCTGGGGACCTAGAAGAAGGTAATTCCATCACTCTCTGTAATGGAATTGTTGAACAAATAAGATCTTCTTTTTAAAAATCACTTCAAAGGTGGTGGGACGATAAACAGGAAAAGCCACGTTCATTCTGTCATTTTTTTTCATTTTGTAATTTTTGAAGGATGCATTTTAAACAGTGACTACATAATACTTTGTAATTTTCCATGAATAATACTGTGGGTTTTCTGAACTGGTGACTGGGGAAGGGTGATAGTTGTCTCCAAACTTTTATCGATTCCTCTTTTTGTAAACTAGTTTATTATTTTTATTTATGTGTGTGAATATATTGCCTGCATGTATGTAAGTGCACCTGTGTCATACAATGCCTGTGGAGGTCAGAAGAAGGCATTTGATCCCCTGGAACTAGAGTTATAAACACTTATTAGCTGCCACGTGGGTGCTGGGAATCAAACCCGGGTCCTCTGCAAAAGGAGTCAATGTTCTTTTTTAAATATTTCATTTATTGTTTTTATTTTATGTGTATGAGTACATTGCATGTGTGTAAGTGCATTCATGTTGTAAAATGCCTGCGGAAGTCAGAAGAAGGCATTGGATCCCCTAGAACTGGAGTTACAGACAATTGTAAGCCACTATGTGGGTGCTGGAACTTGAACCTGGGTCCTCTGCAAGAGTAGTCAGTGCTCTTAATCGCTGAGCCATCTCTCCAGCCCCTCGTCTCTTTTAAAACAAAACATTTATCATGGTGAGATAAGAATATTTGAAATTTGTAACATTAACAATTTGCGTTCTTTTTATTGCCCACACCAGAGGTTACTGCATTTCAGCAGGGTATGTGTGTCCTAGTTACTATCTATTGCTGTGATAAAATACTCTCACCAAAAATAACTTGGGAAGGAAAGAGTTTACCCAGTTTACACTTCTGCATCCCAGGTCATATTTGAAGCAAATCAGGCAGGAACCTTGAGGCAGGAGCTGCAGCAGAAACCATGGAGGAGCATTGCTTGCTAGCTTGCTCCCCTGACTTGTTCAGTTAGTTTTCTTATACAGCCCAGGCCCAGGGCTGTATTGATGTAGGACGACCCAGGCATAGCACCACCCCCACCCACAGAGAGCTGGGCTGTCCTACATCAATAAGAAAAAGAAAATGCCTCACAGACATTCCCACAGGCCAGTCTAAGGGGAGCAATAATTCCTCAACCAAGGTTCCTTCTTCCAGGTTTGTGTCAAGTTGAAATACCTCACCAGCAGAGTGTACATCTGCCAGCCTCACAAGTGATCTTCTTATGAAATTCTGGCCAATGGGGGGCTAAAAGAGGATGTGTGCAGGGTCTAGGTCTTGTCCATTAGCAGAACAGTCTCATGTTCCATGCTGTCATCTGTCCCTCCTTTGGGGTGCAATGCTGGCTAAAGGTCGGCTTCCATGTGGAAGTAAGCATGTCCCTGGGGAAGCAGAGCACTGATGGAATGGACTCCTGGCCCACACTGGGAAGCAAGGCACCTTTATGCTGAGGAGCTCCCTGGCAACTTGCACCTCAATGTCCAAATTCAATGAATCCTTTCTCTTGTTGAGAGTGTGCGAATATTGGTGAATGCTCTGTTCCAGCAGCTCAGTATCTGCACCTTAACTGACACAAATACCAGCATCAAGCTTTGCCCCATCCTTGATCTTGAGCCCTCATCCTCTCTCCCTGAACTCTACCATTCTTCCCCTTTAGGACAATGATTGCTTGAAGGGTCTGTAGCTTTGAAATTGCCTTCTTCCAGGCCCCCAGCCCTCTGGGGACACATACATTCTTTTGAATGAATGACTACTTCAGATATCCAGTACCCAGTGTCCAGATAAGCCTTTTCCAGACCAGGACCATCATGCCTCTCGTAGCTCTGCCAATCTGTGAATAGATCTGTTTCTTTACAAAGGAGAACAAAGAAGCCATGGAGGCCAGGGCAGGGGAGAGGAGGAACTGGGACACCTGCTATGACTGTTCACAGGCTCAGGGTTACTTTTAGGGGTAAAAGAAGCACTCAGAAGTTAGGTAGTAGGAATGTTTGCACCACATCGAGGATGTGCTAAAAGCTGCTTCCAGTGAACTTAAGGTTATATGTCTTGTCTCACTTTTTAACATACTATTAAACAAAATAAAGTGCTATAGAAAGGGAAAAGAAAATGTTAAGAGATAAATAGAAATCCCTGCAAGGAGCAGGAGGGTTATACAGGGTCAGAAGAAGGACAGGGCAGAGGAGAAGAAGCTATGATAGGTCTGTCCCTGCCAAACACAGAGCAATGGGCAACGGGACGTGCGCCTGAAGCTGCAGCCCCTGGAGGTTCCTGTCTTCAGTCTGGATTTCTGGAGAGATGCTGGTACGTGAAGGAGACTGGGAGGGTCCTTGTTATGAGCTGTGATTCCTCAGCCACTAAGAGGAACGAACTAATGGTCCACACAGCCGCTGGAGTGGCTCTCGAGGACATGTGTGTCCCCGACCGCTTTCCGTCTCGCCGGCAAGAACGACGCGGGAGGACAAGTCAGGATCCTTCTGCAGCAGTTTATTTCATAAGCCTCTTACATAGCATACTAAGGATGAAGACCGAAGACGCCGAGAAGTGGGAGAGCTGTTGCTTATATATGCCCTAAAGGTCCCATTTATGACGTATAAGAAGCGGATTGGTTGCTGGAGATCACGCCACGGGAGGAGGCGAGGGAGAGCAGGCTCTTGTTCACGCCCCTTATGGGTGCAGCAGGATGTTTACTATTAAGAAGGTCCGGATACCGGCGCCATCTTGTAATGGCGGCGGAGGCTGTGGCTCTCCACACATGTGCTAGGTTTAAATAGAGTCAACAGTAAGGGATTATAAACTATATTATTCTAGTCACAAAATATTCTTGAAGTGACAAATTATACGTGCAGAGGACAGTTGGGTAGTTGCCTGGGACTTAGAAAAGGCACAGGATCCTGAGGGATTAGCGCCAAGGCACCAACTTGACCTTTGCCTGGTGTGGTGGCTCATGCCTTTAATCCCAGCACTTGGGAGGCAAAGGCGGGCAGGTGAGATCAAGGTCAGCCTGATCTACATAGTGAGTTCTAGGCTAGCTGGGGCTACAAGGAAGACCCTGTCTCAAAAAGAAAATCTTTACCTTGATTGTCACAATGGTTCTAGGAACCTCTGCCTGTGGTTAGGTGTCAAAGGACCAATGCAAACACATAGAAATGAACGCACACCAAAACCAGTGGACTGCAGTGAGCTCTGAGGTCTAAGTCACTGGGCTGTGACAGGATCAGCTTCCTGGCTTGGCAGAGTGTATGTCACCATGAGAGATAACTGAGTAAAGGGAACACAGGGCTTCTCTGTGCCTTTCATGGAGCTATTTTTCTACTTTACCACGTTCTTCCAGAATCTATTTTTAAAAATATTTTATTTACTATTTTTATTTTATATATATGAGTGTATTTCCTGCATGTATGTGAGCGCGCCCATGTTGTGCAATGCCACGGAGGTCAGAAGAGGGCATCGGAGTCCCCTGGAACTGGAGTTAAGGACAGTTCTTGGCTGCCATGTGGGTGCTGGGAATCAAACCCGGGTCCTCTGCAATAGCAGTCAGTGTTCTTAGCTGCTGAGCCATCTCTCCAGCCCCTCCAGAGTCTATTTTTAAGAAAAATGCCTGACACATGACTTGAATGGTCATGGTAAGGCTCAGTGTGTAGAGTAGCATGTGACTTCAAGAACATGGTTAGGTTCTCTGAGCCTGTCTCCCAAGCTTGGGGTGGGAGTTGCGGGGGGTTGTCACGGCACACTAGATTTCATGCTGACAAGATGAGAGAGTACAGATACCAGGTGACTCACTGCCATATGCAGAAGAAATGACCACAAAATGATGATTATTCCTTGAGCACCTACTGTATACCTGTCCCAATTAATCACCCACTTACACTGTCAGGGGGATTCTCTTGTTAGCCTCATTGTGCCAGCAAGGAAACTGAGTCATGAAGCAAACCCTGGAGGAAAATTCAATCGGGACTATCTGATGCCACGCACTCTCTCTTGTTCCTGGAAGAGTGGGAGCCCTGGAGGTAGCAGGGCCCTGAGTTCATAGCACTCTGGAATATAAAGATTTCAGGAAGCTCTCCAACCCCCCACAAAAGGGAAGCTTCTTCAGGAATGTGTAGATAGCTGGAATCAGGTCACCAAGTGTGCTGGATAGCTTTAGTGTCGACTTGACACACCTGGGTTGAGGGAGCCTCAGTTGGGCTGGCCTGTGGCCATGTCTGAGGGCATCTTCTTGATGAGTGATGTGGGAGGGCCCAGCCCACTGTGGGTGGTGCCATCCCTGGGCAGGTGGGCCTGTGTTGCATAAGAAAGCAGGCTGAGCAGGGGCCAAGGGAGCAAGCCAGTAAGCAGCGTTCCTCCATGGCCTATGCTCCAGCTCCTGCCTCCAAGTTCCTGCCCTGAGTTCCTACCTCAGGCTCCTGGATGAGCTGTGACCCAGGATATGTAAGCTAAATAAACCTTTTCCTCCCCAAGTTGGTAATGGTCAGAGTGTTTTGTCGCAGCAATGAAGAAACAAACTAGGACACCAAGCTACATAGCCACTAACTATAGGCCAAGTGAGGCATATCAAATTCTAGTGATATTTGATTTGAAGATTTGCCAGTCTAGCTGAATTGGCAAGTTCCAGATTCAGTGAGAGACTCTATCTCAAAAAAAAAAAAAAAAGGGATGGGAGGCTCAGAAGTTAAGAGAAATTTCCTTTTTTTTTTTTTTTTGGTCTTTTTGAGACAGGGTCTCTCTGTAGCACCAGCTGTCCTGGAACTCACTATGTAGACCAGGCTGGCCTTGAACTCACAGAGATCCGCCTGCCTCTGCCTCCCAAGTGCTAGGATTAAAGGCATGTGCCACTATGCCCAGCATAATTGTCATTCTTATAGATGGCCCAAGTTCAGTTCCCAGCACCCACATGGCACCTAACAACTGTGCATAATGGCAGTTCCAGGGGATCCAAAGCCCTCTTTTGGCTTCCATGGTATTACACTCATGGGTGCACTTACATGCATGCACTCATACACATAAAATATTTTGAATAAGGTGAAAAGCAATTGAGGCAGACATCCAATATTCACCTCTGGCCTTTATATACACAAACACACACACACACACACACACACACACACACAAAATAATTACCACTATTCATATTAATGGTATGTCTTTATTGTAAATACTGTTTCTGATTTTTTTTTTCCTATAAATAAGCTAAGATGTTGGGAGATGGAGCATTGACTCCCTAATTGATACACAAATCAACTAGGCTCTTCCCTGGTGCCCCAGGTGCCCTGAGGGAAGGACTGCTGATTAGCAGTCAGCCAGACTACCCTTGTGCCAGAACCAGTTATTTTGAATACTCTTCTGAAACCTTGAGGAAGCTACCTGATGATCACAGTCGCCTGCTGCCTTAAAACAACGCTGACTTCTGAAATTGTGGCTCCGTCTTCTGCCAGACATTCCCTACAACTACTTCCAGCCAGCACATAGGAGAAACGCTCCTCCTGGTGGCCTGACAGAGGGACTGTTGTCCTGTTGTACTGTCGGTACAAAAGCACCAAGCCTTTGTAAAAACAGTTCTTCATTTATGACTTTCAGCTGTGGTTGGGCAAACACCCATTTTTCAGCATTGTAGGAGGCTATTTGCCTCACTTGGTGAACTGCTCATGAGAAACCCTCTTGTCTAACCCCACCAAGTGTTGAAAAATTAGGCTCAACAAAGGCTTCTGTTAAGTGTTCTTGTCTATGGTACAGTGCTTGAAACTTGAAGAAAAAAAAAAAAAAGACAGTAATCCTGGAGCATCAGTACCAGAGTGGCTGGTGGCTGTGAGGGTAACATCGCGGAGCCCCACAGGAGGTGCTGGCAGGGGAGGGGGTGCCTTTGACAGTGGCTATGTCAGAGTTATGGGAGGGGCAGTGCCATTAAACTGACAGAGAGGAGGGCAACAGCAGTGTCAGTGGTGGATGTCTGAAATCAGATGGCAAGTATAAGGGACTCCGGCTACTAATCATCTTTTCTTTGGAAACTGGGATTTTAAATGCTTTGAAAAAATTATGTGTGTGTGCAGGTACATATATGTGCAGATATGTGTGCACATGTGTACACATGCCTGCGGAGACCAGAGGTCAACTTCAGGTGCCGTTCCTCAGATGTCGTCTGTCCACCTTTTTGTAAAGACAAAGTCTCTCAGTTGCCTGAAGCTCACCAAGGAGAACAGGCTGGTTGGCCAGCAAGTCTCCAGAACCCTGGGATGGCTAATCCTGGCTATCAACTTGACTGGATCTGGGATTAACTGAAATGAGAGAGATCTTCTTGATTGGATCATCTGAAGCTGGAAGACACACCCTAAATGTGGGTGTTACCTTCTGATGGCAGCCCATATAAAAGGCCATGGCAGAGGAGACCGCCTGGCTTCTTGCTGCTTGCCTTCTCTCTCGCTGGTGAGTTCGTCTTGCTGCTGTAGACGGAAGACTAGCTGATCTTTTGGAATTCATCAGGCATTCAGCACCAGATCGGGACTACTGAGACATCCAGCCTTGTGGACTGAGCGACTACGGATTCTCAGCCTCTCCAGTGTGGTGCAGCCGTTGTTGGACTACTCGGACTCTATCCTGTGAGCTAAGCTGATAAATCTCTATACATATATATTCATTCTACTGGTTCTGTTTCTTTGGAGAACCCTGACTAATACAAACCCCTGTCTCCTCCTTCCAGGCTCTAGGATTGTAAGAGCACACCACCATGCCCAGCTTTTTATAAAATGGATTCTGGGGAATCAGACTCCAGGCCTACTTCTTGCAAGGTAAGAACTTTACCAACTGAGCTATCAGATCTGAAAATTTATAAATTATGGTAAAATAGGTGGTTAGAGAGATGACTCCACAGTTAAGAGCACTTCTGCTCTTATAGAAGACCTGGGTTTGATTCCCAACACCCACACGACAGCTAAGAACCATCCATAACTCCAGTTCCAGGGGATCTGATACCCTCTTCTGGCCTCCATGGGCACTGCACACATGTGGTACACTTACATGCCCGCAAAACACTCATACACATAAAATGGAAATAAAATTTAAATAAAACATTTTTAATAAATTCTGGTAAAATATATACAACATAAAATTTTTTTTATTTTATTTATTTTATTTTTTATTTTTATTTTTATAAAAAAAACTGAGGGCATGCACTCATGTCGTGCAATGCCCTCAGAGGTCAGAAGAGGCTGTTGGATCCCCTGGGACTGGAATTATGAACAGTTGTTAGCTGCCATGTGGGTGCTGGGATTCGAACTCAGGTCTTCTGCAAGAACAACCAGTGTTCTTAACTGCTGCGCCATCTTTCCAGCTCCCACAACATAAAATTTAACATCTTAACATTTTTGGTTTGGGGCATTTTTCTGAGACAGGCTCTTGCTTTGAAGCCCAGGCTTCCCTCAAACTCTTGATCCTCCAGTCCTTGCCTATTGAGTGCTATGTTTACAGAACAGTGCCACCTCACCCAGCGCCGTAGCAACCATGTCCACATGGGCATCCCCCAGTCACAAGCCTGGCCTTGTCCTTGACGTTTCTCACTGCTTTTTACTCCACTGCTGCAGTCTCCACCTCGGAGGCCCCTGCCACTCCTGCTGCCTCTTGTGTTGCAGCTCAGCCCATGATAAAAACCCTAAGTTGGAGACTACTCAGGAATTTATTGAGTGGCTGGGAAGCTGCCTCTGTCAGTAAAACACTTGCAACACAGGCATGAGGATCTGAGTTCAGATGCCCAGCACCCACATAAAAGGCCAGGCACAGTGGCACACATCTCTAATCTCAGGACTGAGGAGGCAGAAACACAAGAACACCTAGGAATTGTTAGTCAGGCCATCTAGCTAATCCATGAGCTCTGGTTCAATGACCAATCTTGTCTCAAAAAACAAGGTAATTGGGGCTGGAGAAATGGCTCAGCATTTAAGAGCACTGACTGCTCTTGCAGAGGATGCAGAAGACCCAGGTTCAATTCCTAGCACCCACCACTGGAGTTACAACCATCTGTAACTCCAGTTCCAGGGGGATCTGACTCCCTCTTCTGACCTCCATGGGCATTGCACAATACGGATGCATTTACATACATGCAGACAATACATTCATACGCATAAAATAAAAATAATAAATATAGCCTGACATGGTGGTGTATGCCTTTAATCCCAGCACTCAGGAGGCAGAGGCAGGTGGCTCTCTGTGAGTTCGAGGCCAGCCTGGTCTACATAGTGAATTTCAGGTCAGCTGTGGCTACAGGGAGACCCTGTCTCCAAAAGACCAAAAAATAAAATAAATAAAAAACCTCATACAAATTTGCAAAGCTTGCCCAAGATAGAGAGGCAATTGAAGAAAACACCTGACATTGATCTTGATCTCTGGCCTCCACATACACCCATACACACATGTGAACTCCTAAACACACACACACACACACACACACACAATTCTTTATTGGGGCCTAATGTCGCAACACCAAGGGGTCAAACACAATATAATCCCCTGACCAACATGAAAAGTGCTTCGGTTATATAGTCAAGAGGGGGTGTGGTGTGGGTGTGGTATGCAAATGAGATGATTTTAATATATACTAAGTTAATGAACTCCCAAAAGAACCAATCATAAGGCGATTCTTGATGCTTTCTGCTGAATCACCACGGAAAGTGCTCCCCTCTGGTTCGGATTGTAAGGTCATCTAGGGTTCACAAGGCTGACTTGCTTCTGGAGCTGGTGTGGGCTGTGTGGAACAGCCATGACTATAGAGGTCATCAGCTGTTACAGTATCCTAAGACTGACAGCAAAAGGGACCAAAACAGCTGGACAGCTGGGCTACCATGATGGCCGTCTGTCCAGATGCCAGTAAAGATGTTCAGCTGACAGTTCTCTGCTCAAGGCTGCAAGGCATTGAAGAGGAGCCTATCAAACAGTTTTAAACATCTGCAGAAAGTATTAAAATGGGAGATTACAGTGTAAGCTTTTGAAAGCTTAACAGAACTAACAATTCTAATAGCATTTAATAGGATTAAACAGTGCATCACAGTTCTTAAAGCCTGGTCCAGTGCTCTAAGGAAGGCTGGGTCCTTCTGATCTAGCTCAATAAAACTGAGGGACATTCCACTTACTTCTGATGCAGATCTCTGAGAACAATGGGGCCTTTCTCAGGCCAGATGTGTCAGACTCAAGGACTCAGGTGCCAGACAAACAACAGTCACCAAAAATCAATCTGAGACAGTGGCTCTCAAGTTCATGTCAATGATGATTAATGACCCAGACACACATGGGAGGGTGCCAACCCAAAACAGATTTTGTTAAGGAAAATTAAGGAAAAGTGAAGGAAATTTGCAAAAGTAGGTGGGGGGTGGTCTCAAAAGAAGAAATAAAAACACTGAGCTGTTTCTCCAAAAGTTTTTTATAGGATTGATAGCAGAAACTGAACAAAGACAGGTCATTTTTGTTGAGATCGTTTCATTTCCTGGACTTACCATGGACCCAATCAATGGGTCTCACACTCTTGGCCCGTGCAGGCAGATGATCATATGCTGAGCACCCACTGCTCATCCAATTAGGGAGGTAGCCATGACCGAAGTTACCTGCTATATAACTTTGACTTCTCTTTTGTTAGATGCTGACCTTGACTTGGCTGCTGGCTGCTGACCCTGGCAAGACTTCCTAGTCTCTGACCTTGTTGCTGTCTTGCTGGTTGTTAACTACACTATGTCCTCTTTGTTCTCATGTCTATATGAGACATGGACATGTCACCATGGACATTTGCTTTTGCTACCTACAGAGAGCTAACTACTGTCTTCTTTGTAAAACCCTAGAAGACCAGACATAGGTCATCATGCCCAACGGTCCCTTCTTGTCACCCATCTCTCAGACTCGAGTCATAAGGTAGGCCCAGCACACTTGAAGGAAGAGAGAAGGATCTGACAACATCCCTGTCATATGCCACATGTACAATCTTTAAACATCCCTCTGTCCTCTGTGGACCTAGGGCATCCTTCAAGTAACGGTAGACCAGGCAAAAGAAGTACATTACGCCAAAGCTGTTGGACATTAACCAACTTCATACAAATACCTAAGACCCATGAAAACACAGGGCACCTCTGTTGTCTGTAGTTAGGAGCACAAGTCACAAAGTGTATCTGACTTGAGCTTGCCTTGCAATGGGTCCTTCATATTGTCCCCTCCCCTGGCCACCACTTCTCAGGTTCCTGAGTATATAACTGGAATGGGTGCCCTTGGAAGCTGCAGGTGGTCCACCAGACCCATAATGGGGGGTTCTGAGGTTGTTATAGTGAGACTTTGGGTTTTACATATCTACCAAATTCCTAAATCAAAATCAATGCCAGCTTTTAAAAGATTTCAGGATCAATGTTATCAAGGCTTAAAGGGCAGGAGTAGGGGATGCCTATGACACAGGGCTTCACCCCTCTGGCTTGGTCAGTGCCCAACAGACATATCCACGATATATCCATATCTTAGAAAGCAAAGGTAGGGGCTCATGAACCTCCGCGGACTGAACTGACAATGAAATTGTCATTCCAAGGTTAATCTTGTTAGTGGCACGAATAATATAACCTCTGGCTCTTTCCTGTATCACTCAGGTTTCTTGGTTACAAGCAACATGCCAACTGCAACATTGTATGAAAAAAATAGCAAGAAATTTGTTGGAAGGTATCTAAGGTACCCCACATCAAGAGGAAGCCAGAGGCCAGGTTTGAGAAATAAGTAGAAACCAAGATAGCCCCGTGGCATCTGGGGCAGAGCATCTCTATTCCATTGCTTCTCTCTGAAGAAGCCCCATCACTGAGAACGCGTTCCAAGCACCCTTGGATATTACCTTCTTGCTCTGGAATCAGTGGCCAATTTAGACAGTCAATCACCCACCTATAGATGCCAGGACCAAGATGATGAGGAAAAATATGATCTCTTCAGTCTCCCTCAGAGGCTATGCTTGCTGGAAAAGCCCAGACTCGGAAGAGAACAGAAGCCAAGCAGTTCTCTCCTGTCAAGCAGGACTATCACATCCTCCAGGGCCCGAAATATGGGAACTCTTGCTCAGAGCAAGCAGACACCAAACTCCAATTTGCAAAAACCAACTTAAGAATTGAATGGTTGAGAACACTGAAAAGACCAGGAGGGCAGAATTCAGGTGCAAACACCTGGCCATCAGTGCTCAGCCTCGCTCAGATTTCCTGGGAGTTTGCCCACACACAGACCTCAGCCAGCACTGGAGGGCCAAGGAACCTGCAAGTGTGATCCTAAAGAAAAAGAAAGAGTCCCCAGTCCCCTCTACCTGGAAGGGTCCTTGGCTGGGATCTGCATTGTGTCCTGGGTATCAGCTAAGGATCTGGTTGGAATTCAACATTCTGGAAGGAATAAATCTGGAGGTTGGTGGCAAAGGTATTTAGGAAAAAGATATATGGATGGAGCCAGAATGAGGCCAGAGCTGTAAACCCTTCTGTCCCCTGAGCAGGCTCTCTAAGTCTCTACTACAAAAGAGACTTAATGCTTAAAGGAAGAACGTGTCTTTGTGGCCACAAGGCCCTGTCTGTTTCCAAAGAGGCTTTAGAACCAGATGGCTAGGAGAGAGGCTGTGCTCACCCACACTCCATGGGGCATGCCTCACCACGGCCAACTACTTGCCACCTGATGACTCTTAACCCCAGAAATTACTGCCTTGGACACCACTGAGATGGCCAGAAGGGACTTCGCACAGATCAGCTGGGAGAAGACAGCTTGAGGGCAGAGTGCTGCCTTATGGGATGGGCTCTGAACCACTCCCAGAAATGAGTTCATCACCCCACAGAAAGAGCTACGGGTCTGGGTCTTAGGAGGTTAGGATGAGGGCAGAAGCTCTGGGATCACACAACCTAAATGATGTTCCAATGCCAAACCTGAGGCTGGAGAGATGGCTGAGCAGTTAAGAGCACCTCCTGCTCTTGCAGAGGACCTGAGTTCAGTTCCTAGCACCCAGGTCAGGCAGCTCATAACCTCCTGTCATTACAGTTCTAGGAAATCTGATGCCCTCTCTAGCCTCTGCAGGTACCCACACCTATGTGCAAAAAGAGAGAAAGGGAGAGAGAAATTTTTAAAAAGAAGAAATGCCTAACTCCTGAACTTCATGAACTTAATTTCCTCCTTTCCCCTCTAACAAAATGCCTCTGTCTTCAAGTTGCTATCCAATACATCTCCCCTGACCTCTGGGCTGCTGGAGGAGGTGTCATGTCACTGAGTCTGGCCTGACTGCAAACTGTCATAGATCCAAACAAGCCTCTCCAATTTCTCCTCCAGCTCCTGAGCCTGCTGCCTCAACACTTCAGCTGACCTTGTTTTTGCCCCTTCATGCAAATGCTTGGACTCTTTCACAAGGCTGAGCACATCCATAAGAAGGGACACCCCTGCAGTGGCTGCACCCATGATCCGGGCTCTTCTGCTCAGTGCCAGAGGAGTGCCTTTAAAGGCTTTCTTCACCTGTTTACCACTTTGGACAGAAATTCTCCCAGTAGTTGTGAAGCACTTGGCACTGGCTGTTAAGGCAGGATTGGTTTTGATGAGCTTGATACCATCAATGGTCCTCTCAATGCATTTCACGACCCGGAAGCAATTCTGGGATAGAGAAAAGACTTTGGGCACTGAATGAGCCACAGTCCCTGCAACCACCTTCACTTTGTCCATGCTGGTTGACACCAGGTGGCTGGCTTCAGTTTGGGCTGACAACTTGTTTGCATGGTCTACAATATCAGTGGAAATACTAGTCACTGCAGCTGCTGCTCCCAGCCCCATCCCAGTTGCTAAGAGCACCAGACTGGTCCCTGCTGTCACAGGAACCAGAGCAAGACCAAGGAGGGTCAACACTCCAGAGACAGTGCTGGTAGTGTCGGCCACAACGCTGGAGATGGTGCAGTCCCTGTGCACCTTGTCCACCTTGTCTGCAAGGGCACGGAGCTTCCTGATGTGCTCCTCACACTCCAGTTTCACCTGAGGAAATGAGTCCACAAACCATTCCCTGTCATTTTGGAGCCTGCTGTCATCTTTAACAGCTATGCTGGCTGTGAGTTCACTCAGGGCCTCTCGAAAGTTGGTTGCCTCAGCCCTGTAACAGACATCAAGAGATTTAGGAGCGCCGGTTTAGCAGAGGCTATAGATCAGTGATAGAACACTTGCCTAGCATGTGTGAGACCCTAGGTTCAACCTTCAGTGCTGTGGAAAATTAAGAGAGACAGTTTGCTATGAGCTCCATAATGTGTGGCCTGCACAAATCACAGAGCACTTACTGTGAATCAAATGGGGTTTCACAAGTGTACTGAATTTTTCTTCTGGTGGTAAACATTGGGAAATCATAGATGTTCATGGTCCTTAATCAGTAGAGGGCCACAAGTAAAAGTCATGTTAAGATGCCCTTTAGGGGGCTGGTGAGTTGGCTCAGGAGTTAAGAGTGCTTGCTGCTCTTGTAGAGGACCAGATCCCAGCACTCATAATCAGGCAGCTCACAACCATCTGTAACTCCAGCTCCAGGGGATCTGATGACCTGTTCTGACCTTTGTGGGTACCTACACACACAGACACATATATACATACACATAAATAAGATTTTTTTTTTTTTTTTGTCTTTTTAAGACAGAGTCCCTCTGTAGCTCTGGATGGCCTAGAACTCACTATATAGACCAGGCTGACTGATTTCATAGAGATCTGTCTGCCTCTACATCCTGAGTACTAGGATTAAAGACATGTGCCACCATGCCCAGTCAAAATATATTGTTTTAAAAATATGTTCTATAGGCCAGGCATGGTAGCACACACCTTTAATCCCAGCACTTGGGAGGCAGACGCAGGTGAATCTCTGTGAGTTCAAGACCAGCCTGGTCTACAATGTGAATTCCAAGCCAGCTGTGGCTACAGGAAGACCCTGTCTCAAAAATACATGTGTGTGTGTGTGTGTGTGTGTGTGTGTGTGTGTGTGTGTGTGTTCTACAGGGGCTCCGGATGTAGCACAGTGGACAGGGTGCTTGCCCAACATACATGAGGTCCTGGGTTCCAGCACTGCATAAAACCAGGCATGGTGGCACAAGTTTGTAATCTCAGCACTCAGAAGGTGGAGGCAGAAGGATCAGATCAAAGTTATCTTTGGCTACAAAGTTAGTTCAAAGACAGGGAAAGATACATCAGACTTTGTGTCAAAAAGAAAAAAGATGCATTTAGTGGCAGGCACTTGAGAAAGATGTTTTGTCATTCAAGGTCAACACTGTATCAGCATATTCATCTGGGGGGGACTCAGCAGGGGAACACAGGGAAGTGGGATTGGAGCACAAAGCCCCCTTGATTGAGAGAATATTGGTGTGTACTGATGAATTCCCCAACCCCAAAGAGAAAACTTCCCCTTTGCCCTCAGCTCCTGGGACATGATCTGCAGACCCTGTAATGTTCTCCTTGCTGGGAATATCTGCATTTTTCTGGGAATATTGACTGGAAGATCATTTAGATTGGAAAGTATCATGAGTGTAAAAATACTAAATCTGAGAGGCTCCCAATGCTGAAGACTTTTGAACAATGCCATGATGCCCAAATGGAAAGTTCCATATTCAACGTATCGGGACAGCTCACAGTCAAAATGCAGGTGCACAGCCAGGTGCGGTGACCCAGGCCTTTAATCCCGGCACTCAGGAGGCAGAGGCAGGCGGATCACAGAGATCTGCCTACCTCTATAGCCTGGTCTACATAGTGAGTTCCAGGCCAACCAGGGCTACAGGGAGATCCTGTGTCAACACCACCACCAAAACTAAAGCAAAACAAAATGCAAGTGCACTAAAAAGATTGTAGAAAATTACCATGTGTACAAGATGTAAAGAAATCAAAGTGAGGGCTGGAGAGATGGCTCAGCAGTTAAGAGCACCACTTGTTCTTACAGAGAACTGGGTTCAGTTCCCAGCACCTACATGGTGGCTAACAACCATTCATAACTCCAGTTCCAAGGGCACAAATACCCTTTTCTGGCCTCTTCAGGCATTGCATGACACGTGCACTTACATACATGCAGGCTAAACACACATACATATAAGAAAAATAGGAAGGAAGGCAGGAAATCAAAGTGAATTTTATGTTTAGAATTGGGTCTCATCTCTATAATACATTTCAAAATCAAGAAAATTCCAGCTGGGTGGGGGGCGCTGGAGAAATAGCTCAGCACTGGCTGCTCTTGCAGAGGTCCTGAGCTCCACTCTAGCACATACATGGCGATTAACAACCATCCATAATTCCAGTTCCAGGGGAATCTGACACCCCTTTCTGAACTCTGCAGGCATTTCATGACATGGATGCACTTACATCCATTCAGGCAATATACTCATAAAATAAAAATAAAATATTTTTTAAAAAGAAGAAAGAAAATCCAGGATTGGAAACAATTCTGTTCCCAGTCATTTATTGTGAAAAAAAAAAAATCCTTAACCTTAACCACTTGGTGTGTGGTAAGGGTTTTGGTGTTATTTCTGACCTCCAAAGAGCTGGGGGCTAAATACTTTGACCTTTAGGAGGATGAGAGGGCCCAGGTCAGCCTTGAGGACAGTGTGTGATCAAGCCTTGTGATGGCTAGAGAGACGCTGGAACACTGCCAAGCACAATTCTGGGTGTAGCTGTGAGGGAGCTCCAGTGATAATAGGCCTGGGGGTGGGGGACGACGGACGGCTACACAGTGTTTGAAGCAGCACTAAAAGGCTGGGGACCAGAGAGAAGAGAAAGCAGAAAAACAGGGGAACTGCCTAAGAGCAGGTGACCTGGACAACTCAGCCTCTGCCACGAACGCCTCCCACGCTCCTTCTTCAGTCAGCAAGAGCTGCAGGTCCTCTCTGCTTACTGCATACCGCAGATACTCGGTGGTTTCCTCAATGACGTTTCTCTTCTCTAGAAGAATGACATTAGAGAACAGGGTGGAAGAGTTCAAATGGCTTTAAGCACAGGGTCCACTTCCCAGGCTATCCCAGCCTCACCTGAGGGAGGAGGTGATTCCTGGTCATACTCCCCCAGGACAGGGCCAGTAAATGGATGGTTTTCCCATTCCCTCTCCCCCAGAGCTGGTGTCCCTTGGGACTCTGTTCTTCACTCCTCTGCTCTGAGAATGGAGACCCCCATAGTTCTAGGTCACAAGCAAAAAGTAACCAGAGCAATACAACTACCTGGAGAGTCTGCAGGGGCTGCTGGCTCCATGGTGCCAGCTGCAGGGTCTCTGAGAGGTTTTCCTTACAGTTCGCCCAGGCTGCAGGAGGGAAAAACAAACTGTGAGGTGGAATGGGGACAGCTGCAGGGATCGCAGGTGTCCCAGTTCCTTCCCCCGGTGGCTGCCAGGGACCAAGCAGACTTCATCCAAAGTGTTTCTCTGCCCTGGGCTCTGCAGAAGTCAGTCATCTGGCTCTAATCCCTGACCCCACCCGACCCCACCAGCCCCCCTCCCTGTAGCCAAGGCAGAGACCTCCTGTCCCATTAGGATCCGAGGAGGTGATCAGTAGATGGTGCCCCCCTGGGAAAGAATTAAACCTGTGCACAGAAGGAAAGAGGGACTGTTCTAGCTTGGTTTCTGTTGCTGCAAGAAACACCATGACCAAAACCAACCTGGGGAGGAAAGGATTTATTTTAGCTTATTTTTGCTCATCTTTGAGGAAAGTCAGGGCAGGAGGAACCTGGAGGGAGGAACTGAAGCAGAGACCATGAGGGAACGTGGCTTGGTTTGGTGGCTTGCTCCCTCTGGCTTGCTTTTTTTTTTTTTTTTTTTTTTTTTTTTTTTTGTCTTTTTGAGCTAAGGTCTAAGGTTTCTCTGTAGCCCCAGCTGGCCTGGAACTTGCTCTATACACCAGGCACATAGATCCACCTGCCTCTGTCTCCCAAGTGCTGGGATTAAAGGCATGTGCTACCACATCAGCTACCTTTCTCATATGGCCCAAACCTACATGCCTAGGGATGACACCACCCATAGTAGACTGGGCACTCCTCACCAATTAATAATCAGGAAAATGCTTACCTATAGTGGACTGGTCACTCCTCACCAATTAATAATCAGGAAAATGCTTCGGGGACATGGCTACAAGTCATTCTGATGGGAGCAATTCTTCAATTGAGGTTCCCTCTTCCGAGGTGTATCAAGTTAACAAAAACTAATCAGCACAAGGAAGCAAGCTCTGGCAGCAATCCAGGAGTAGGAGCACACGTGCTAGCTAATGATGACAACTGACGTTATCTGTGATGCACAGGGCTCCCTACATCATGTCATTGAATGATCATACACACACACACACACACACACACACACACACACACCCTGAGATGAGGGCGACTGGGATTCCATTTTAAAGTAGGAGACCACCAAAGTTAGCAAACATTCTCAAGTTTTACAACAGTGCTAGCGCCAGGACTTGCAGCCAAGTCATTCCAATCTGCATCCCAACCTTCAGAGGCTAAGCTCCAGTGCCTTACACAGATACTGGGATTCCCACCTGTCCATGTGCACACAGTGAATGGCTTCTCACCCGCAGCAAAGCTTGCATCCTGTGCCCACACCTTGCCTTGGTAAATCCAGTGGTGCTCCCGTGCTCGCCCAAGGCCCACAGACCTCTTGGCTTCTGCAGGATACTGTATCCCACCAGAACCTAGAATCCTGCCAGATCCTGTCCCTGTCTCTATCCTTGCTCTGGGCTGCCCAGTCCCCTCTGCTGTCCTCCCTAAGTGTTGGGCCTCATGTCATTTCTAATCTTAAATGTGAACAGTAGTGCAAAGAACAATTTTCTGTGTATAACTTTGCCTGCAGTTCAGATTATTTCCTTAAGATATTTCTAGAGAGCTGTCAAGATGGCTCAGCAAGAAAGGGTGCTTGCTGCTGATGACCCGAGTTCGCACTTAGGTCCTACATGGTAGAAAAAGCATCGATTCCTGCAAGTTGTCCTCTGACCTCCGTATGCATACCATGGCTCACGCATGCCTGTACATACACATGCACACAAATAAATTTTTTTTAAAAGTTAAAATAGGGTTGGAGAGAAGGCTCAGTGATTAACAGCACTGGCTGCTCTTGCAGAGGACCTGGGTTTGATTCCCAGCATACACATGGTGGCTACAACTGTTTGTACCTCCAGTTCCAGGGGATCCAACACCCTCTTCTGACCTCTATGGGCATTGTCCGACACAGGTGCACTTACATACATGCAGACAATACACTCATACACACAATAAAAATACTAAATAAAATATTTTTAAATATTAAAATAAATTGGGCTGGGCATAGTGGCACACGATCCCACTTTAATCCCAGCACTCAGGAAGCAGAGGCAGGTGGGTCACTGTGTATTCAAAGCTAGCCTGGTCTACATAATGAATTCCACACCAGCAAGGGATACATAGAGACCTTGTCTCAAAATAATAATGATAACAATAATAATAAACTTTAAAAGTAATAAGTTAAAAATTGACTTACGTTCTAGAGAAGAAAGCTAAAATTAAACACAATTATTTTCCACTAGGATAGGGACAAGAAAGCTCTCTATGTGAATGGTTTCCTCGGTTACCTTCCAGGCACATGAAGGCCACTTTGCCCAAAACACTGACAGTCCTGCAGAACCTCCGTGGGTCACCGGATGGGATGGAAAGCTTGGCACCTGTCATTGTATCACATCTGTCCCCTTTGCTACTTCACCTTTGAGTCAGATCCTGCCCAGCTCTGCAAGTGCTTGTGGTATACTGAAGTATACTTGGTCCCTGCTGCACTGCAGGGTTAACTACTACAGGGTTAATTTGACTGGCCTGTCTGTCTTCTCTCTTCAGGGCTCAAGATACCCACCAGCCACCATGACAGAAAACACTGGTCAATGTAAGAAACAAGAAAAGGGGGTACCTGAATTCCTAGGGTGCTTTCTATTCTCAGAACGTACATCAATGTCCTTTCCCTTCATAAAGAGGTAAAGCAGCACTCTATCCCTTGTCAATCTTTTTTTTTTCTTTTTCTTTTTTGTTAATTTTTACAAAAACTTTATTGAGAATTTCATACATGCGTATAAGGTGTTTTGATCAAATCCATGCCCACTCCCTCCGTTCTAACACTTCCCATATCTCCCCATCACTTTTCTCTGATAACTTCATGTACTCTTCTTCTTTGATTGATTTATTTATTTGTATGGGGCATTTGGCTACTTTAACATTCCATCTTCTGATGAGGTAACCCTAAAATCTTTTAAGAGCTTCTTTTCTTTGGGGTCTTTTTACCTTAACTGCCTAGCCAATTCCTACCTCCTATTCTTATCATGCCATCCTCTGAAGAGGTTACCCAAATTGTCAATAGGGAATAGGGACGCCGACTGCTCTGGCTCCTTCCATGCTGAACAGGGATGCAGGGTGAGGCAACTGGAGTACCCCTTCAGTGGGTCTATCTAAAAGACTCCCAAATTGCATAAATCTTATCTCTAAGGGGCAAAGAAAGTCCTTGAATCATGAATGGGAGATGTGAAGGAGAAGTAAAGGCAAGAGTAATTAGAATGCCTTTAATCCCACACTTGGGAGGCAGAGGCAGGCGGATCTCTGTGAGGTTTAGGCCAGCCTGGTCTACATAGTGAGTTCCAGGACAGCTGGGGCTACAGGGAGACCCTGCCTCAAAAAGACAAGAAAAAAAATATTAAACAAGTTCTAGACAGGGAACCAGAAAAAAGTCAGAACAGGGCAATTTTCAAATGTTCATATGAGAGTCCACTGTCAATCTTATACTACATGTGACTCCCCAGTACCCCTGAGAAAAACTGATTTGTAAGCAAAGACTCCTCTTTTCCAATCTTTGGCCCCTGAATAAAGCCTTGCTTTTTTCCCCTCTTTTATCTCTTGGACACTAGTTTTTCTGAGGAATGAGCTTCCAGACCTGAGTTTAGTAACACAGTGACTATGGCTAATTCCTGATGCACCTGCACTGGGAGAAGGCTGCTGAAAGGGAAGACAGGCGTGACAACAGAGATGACCGGCCCTTCCTCTTGTTTTCTGCTTTCTTGCAAGACCCAAGATTAGGAAGCTCCTTGAGATTATGAGACACAAGTCCAAGAGCCAACCAGAGACCCAGAAGGGCAGGCGGGCAGACAGAGCTGGGGTCCTGGGTGGCTCCACACATTGGTAGGAATCATCCTTCCTTGTCACTCTCAGTCTTGTTCTGACCTTGTCTTGGACCGCAGGTGGGTGCTTATGTGGGTGCAGTGGGTTTCTTTGGATGGGCCTGTCATTCCATTTTTAGAAAGGCTGTTCTAGGACTGAAAGAGGCTGTACTGGCGGCAGCTCAGATGGCAGCCCTGCCCTGCTCCTGGCCAGATGAGCAGGGTAGATAGGAAAGTGCTCCCACTCCTCCCTGGGGCCTGAGCAGGGCATCTCCCAAGCTGAGGCTTCAACGTCTTCTCCTTGGGCAGGAAAAGGACTTAAGATGGTTTGCTGCTCTGAGCAACACTTGCTGCCCTCCCTAGGTCCAGCTGAAGCCCTGTTAGCCAGAACACCAGTCCTCATGTCTGCTGCAGTTTTTGTCTACCAACCAGGCAGTCCTTGATTCCACCATGCACCTTCAAGGCCACCCTGTCTCAGTGACCATGACCTGTTCTCCTACCTCCAAGCCCATCTATAAGTTGAAAACAAGATCTTGGTGGGCAGAGTGGAGGCCAACACTGCCCTGAAGCAAAAATGTGGCCATGATAAACTACGTTTTCTGCTGGGCGTGGTGGCACACGCCTTTAATCCCAGCACTTGGGAGGCAGAGGCAGGTGGATCTCTGAGTTCAAGGCCAGCCTGGTCTACATAGTGAGTTCCAGGACAGCTGGGGCTACAGGGAGACCCTGTCTCAAAAAGACCAAAAAAAACCAAAACAAAAAAACACATTTTCTGGCTTTGACCCAGGCATATTTTCACAAGTCTAGAATCCCAGAACTTGGGAGGCTGAGACAAAAGAACAACGAACTCCAGGCCAGCTTGAGAGTCATAGGAAGATGCTGTCTCAGGAAGGAAGGGAGGGAGGGAGGGAGGAAGGGAGGAAGGAAGGGAGGAAGGAAGGGACGGAGGGACGGAAGGACGGAGGGAGAAAACTAGCCCTGGAGTTAGTTTTCACAAACAAATGCCTATCTCCCCCCATACCCATAGTCTCCTTGTGACCTTATGATTACAGTTAGGATGGTCCTGCGGACACCATTTGGAAACGTATCCCTCTAGGTCCCCAAACCAATTCCTGTGCCCATCTGGACACATAAGACAGCCACTGCCTTCCTCCTTCATGTCCTACAGACTGAGGCCAGATAAGGCCAGGGATTAGGGGAGATGCAGGCCTGTTACCCACTTGCTCAGCCTGGTACCCTGGGCAAGTCATCCCCCTAGTAGGACCTTGGTTTCCCCCACAGGGCCTGGAACAAAGTAGATGCTCAGAAGCAGGTTGGGTGAGAAACCCCTGTGTTGGGAGCTATTAATCCATTATGTACATTGAGCTGTGGCAGGCTTGTTTACTGAGTTTGTGTTTTGCACACCAGTACCTAATCTGCCAAGTCAGGAGGAATGTGTTTCTATGGTGGAGCTCACAACAAGTATTTGACCGCTCCTTGACCCTCAGATTCAGGTAGGAAAAACAGCTGTTGAAATTAACTGAGTTAAGATCTCTGATGTTCTGTATAAAAAGGTGGAGCTAAAATATACCGGGGCTGCAGTCTCTACTGACAGTCCTCCCAAGTATCTTTTCTGTCTCTTGTTTTTTCTTTCAATCCTCACTCCCCCTTTCAGGTACTGTCCATCTTGGCCGGCTGGCACCGGCACCCCTGGTCCCCTTGTGTCTCAGAAAGCAGCCTTTGTACCTATCAGGCCTCAGCAGTAGAATTCAGGGCAGCTTAGGCTGTCCATGCCACAGGACTGGTGGACCCTGGATCCCCCAGTCCCTCAACCTCCTTTGGTCCCTCCATTTCCCCAGGTATTAAACACCCAGAGCACCTAGCCTCCCACTGAGGTTCCTGGGCCATGTCCCAGACAGTGTGAATCTGAGCTGATTTCTGGGCAGAGAATCAGTTGATCTCAACTGAGGGACTTCTATACCCTCTTGGGCTTAGGGGCAGAGGGAGAGGGAGGGGTTGAATGGTATGACCTGGCACCATGTCCCCAGCCTCACCGAGCTAATGTATAAAAGAGAATAATAATCTTCCATAGCAGTTGTGAAACTGGGCAGGTGGGGAGCTCATACATTCCCCAACTTAGCAAAGAGTCTTCCCTAGCTGGGTTGGGATGGGAGTCAACTGTCCTCAGTGGTGTGGACCCAGTCTCCAGCTGTGCATCTGAGTCATAGCCAAAGGCAGCCTCCAACCTGATACACCCAGCACAGGAAAGGGAAAGCCACGCCTTCTGAGCAGATCTCTAACTGATCAACATACCAAGCACACACCACTTGCTGGGCACCAACCTCATCCCTCCCTCCTTGCAGAAACGCCCTCAGGAACTTCTCAGCCCATACACATAAAATTAAAATAAATCTTTTAAAAACCCACAAACCAGTTTCTATGTTTGTTTGCTTTCTGCAAATACAGTGTATTAGTTACTTTTTCTGTTGCTGTCATAAGACACGATGACTAAGGCAACTTTTAAAAGTAATAGTTTATTTGAGCTTACAGTTCCAGGGGTAAGGCAGGGAGGGCATGGCAGAAGGAGGTGGCCAGGGCAGAAAGTTGAGTGATTACATATTCAAGCAGGTACAGAAAACAGAGAAAGACTGGAAATCTGGCAAGGCGTAAGAGGTCTCAAAGTCTGTCCCCAGTGATGTGCTTCTCTGGCATGGCCATACTTTCTAAAACCTCTCAAAACAGTGCCACCAACTGGGGACAATCTGTCCAAATACTTGGAGCCTATGGGGGACATTTTCATTAAAACCACCTACTAAAAAAATTCTACTCCCTGGCCCCCATAGACTCACGATATAAAATGCATTTAGTCTACCTTCAAAAATCCCCATAGTCTTTACCAAAACAAGACCAAAAACCAGCAGGGCAGAAACTAGATTCCTACGTCCAACTCCTGGACTTTACTTCCAAAGCTGATGGCTTGGCTCCTCCAGCTTTGCTGTGTATAATATACACCCGTCTCTTGACTGGCATCGCTCCCTGTGTGCAGCTCTCCTTGGCAGATGTCACAGCATCCTCAACATCTTCTTGGGGTCTCCACTGCCAACTGGGCTTCACCTTCACAGCCTCACGAACGACCTGCCAGGGCCTTCTTTATGCAGGGACACCTTTGCTACCCGCTGCCTGGCCTAGGTGGCTCTCTGAAAGGACCAATAATCCCTTCATTCTTCCGTCTTTCATGCCTCTAAGGCCAGCACCACATGGATAACACTGCCAATTCCGATTGTCAGTTTGGGATGGACCCCGACCTGCTCCATCCACGTTACCTTTCTAGGTTGCAGTTTTCTAGGAGAAAGCACCTTAGGCTGTTTCCTTTCACAAAGAAGCTTAGCTGGAAGGGGTCTTACCCTGAGGGTATGCTTTCCATTGTTTAAATGCAAATCCATAGGCCTCTCCCATCTCTGTTGGAGTGAGGGTATTGATGGTCTTCAGGAAGACTTATCACCACAGACTATGGGACTCGTACACACAGGTCATGCCTCCCCCATCTCCCAGGTCCTATCAAGCCCTGCCTGACTTCCCCCCCTGGACATCTGCCTCCCCCACTCTCAGCTTAAGCACAGTCCCCAGCCCTGGAGCCTGTTGATGCTGACCCTTCTGCTGCTGAGGGATACAGCTGCTTAGAGCCCAGACATCTGCCTATGTGGGCTCTTCTGCCAGGAGCTGCTGCTCTGCACCTAGGACCATCATGCACTGCTTCCTCTCAGAAGCCCCCAGCATCCTCCAGGAAAGTCCACTGCCCCCTGCTCCTCTCCCATGGCACTTTGGGAAGCGGCTCAAAGTCCTCTACTCTTTCAGAGGACTGGGTGGTTGTCGAATTCTCTGCTTTTCCCCTAGAAGAAGGGCTGAGTGGGGATGAACTCCCAGACCAACTTGATCCTTCCTTTAGAGCCTGTTTCATCCTAGACAAATGTCCTTGGGGCTCGATAACTACCCCCACCCAGCTTTTGAGGGAGGAACAGCAGGGGACTTCATAGGACCCATAAACTACAGTTTTCAGTGTACTTATTTCTTCATTTGATTAGAATTTTATAATCATTCCCTTAAATCCATTTTATTATTTTTTATTTATTTTTATTTTATGTGTATGAGTGCTTGCCTATATGTATGTATGTATGTATATATGTATTGTACCACACATGGGCAGTAGATCCCCTAGAACTGGAATTAGAGATGGCTATGAGCTGCCATGTGCTACCCTATTTTTAGCTTTATTTTTTAAATACTTACTGTGTGTATTTTGAGCCAGGGTCTCGTTATGTATCCAAGCTGTTCTGGAACTCTCAATCCTCCAGTCTCAATCTCCTAAATACTGGGATTACAGGAAGGTATACATACACCCAGCACACCTACTCTTCTTATTTTTAATTAGCATAGAATAATACTTATACTTGCAGCATGTGCTCTGATTTTACAGGTAAACAAACCAAGGCAAGAGGCAGAGACTCACCAGGAGAGCAGAGAAAGAGTCAAGACTCAGACTGAAACTGACCTTTTGACATTTGACACTTGTGACCACCCTTCCTTGCTTATGGTATTTTTGAGTCATCTTTCTGAAACTTCCCTTCTGTCAAGTCTTCCCCCTTTACCAGCATGACATTTGCTTGACAGTCAGACAGAGCCACAGCGAGGCACAGAAACAGGTAAATGTCCATATGAGCAGTGTGCCTGCTGTGATGGGGGCCTTCTGAGCAGAGATCAGAATGGACTGGAACATGGGCTCTTGAACAGTCTCAGGGGAGCAAGCAGGATGGAGCTGCAGATTCACACGGCAGGGCAGGAGGGTGAGGCAGGAAAACCCATCCTGCCGGAACATCCTCAAGATCTGCTACAGAACAGCTTGGCTTGAAGGGTGACATCCAAGCAGTGTCCTAGGAGGTCTGCCTCCTAGCTCAGATTGGCATCCCAGCCCAATTCTTTGGTTCATAAGCCATCACAGCCACAGAGAAGGCAATCCTAAGGCAATGGAAGCAACCCCCAAAATGCTGTGGGAATCGGGCAGAGAACACCGGCACCACCTAGTGGAGAGCAGAGGGGTCAGCAGCCACAGCACCTGGCAACCAAGGTCACAGGACCCCAGTGGATACTCTGGAGGGGACGCTTGTCTGAGCCAAGTTGGCCCCTCTGCTGGGTGTCCCGAAAAAGGCACTCACCTCTCTGCTGATCTCCCTTTCTCTAGGGACCATGGGAAGGGGTAGGGAACCTCCGGGCATGTGACATAGAGCTTCTGATGTTGTCCAAGTGCCTAGCAGGGACAAACTTCCCAGGACTGCAAAGCACAGGGAAGAGAATTATATCCATGCCAATAGCCCTAGTGACCATCCAGGAACGGAAGGGACAGACACTATAACCAGGCAAATGGCTTCATCCTCTGGACAATCCTATTTGTCTTTGCTGAGGTGGGACATCAAGCCCTGAATCGTGTCAACTTCAAGAAGGTTTAAAACGAAGTATGATGTGATGAAATGCAGTTAAATATGATTTTAGTTTGATGTATGTAAAATAGGAACACCAGACACATTTGTAGAGTGAACAAAGCAGCCTTCAAAAAGAACTGACTCAGAGTCTAGAGCTCACCTTGATGGCTCTATGATGAGTACTGAGGAAGTTGCCAGGGAGCTTTGGCCAGAAAGCAGCATCAGATTCAGCAGATTTCAAGTCAGAAAGGGGAGCAAAGGCAGGTGAGTGAGAAGGGTCTGAGAGTCACCCCACCAGGCATCCTCGGCAGCATGGGCCAAGGAGGGTTGGCATGTGCCACTATCATGTCAGAGCATGGCTTTGAAATTCATAGCACCTAGCTCGTGTAACCAATATGGAGGCTGCAGTGGGAGATTTGCAGAGACTGTAAAATGAGAATCCTGGATTATCTGAGTGGGCCATCAATCCAATGCCAAGAGTCCTTTTAAGAAACAGAGGGCTGGCAAAATGGCTCAGCAGGTAAAGGCACTTGCACCAGTTTTCAATCCGCTGGGGCCCATGTGGCATGAGAGTCAGCTCCCCCATGTTGCCCTCTGACCTCTGGTACACGCGCACGGACGTGCACACACACACACACACACACACACACACACACACACAGAGGATGGATAGATGATAAATTAGATAGATACAGATAGATGATAGTTGGATAGATAGATAGATAGATAGATAGATAGATAGATAGATAGAGATAGATGTAGATGATAGATGGATGGATGATTGATCATAGATGGATAGATGGATGATAGATGATAGGTAGATAGATGATAGAATGTATGTAAAGAGTGTACTCTCAGGTCCTGCTGCTGCCAAGCTGGGGACTCCAGAAAGAGCTGCTGGGTCTGCCAGGCCAGCTCTTACCCCAAACAGTTCCTTCACAAAAAGGACACTTGGCTCAATAAATAGCTCAATGGCTGGAGACATGGCTCAGAAATAGAGGGGGTTTTTTTGTTTGTTTGTTTTTTTAGGAGACAGGATCTCACTAGTTAGCCTCTGGCTGGCCTGAAACTCAGGGATCTGCCTGCCCCCGCCTCCCAAGTGCTGGGATTAGAGGTGTGCACCACTACACCCATCCCTAAGGGCTTTTGTTAACAAGGACAAGGGCCTAGATTCAAACCCAGGTACTGAAAGCTAAAACTCAAATGAAGAGCCGCACTCAGGAATGAGCAGATAAGCAATGCGGCAATAAAGGTAAGCATGAAAGTCCGTGTGCATAAGCCCACCCAGATCCTGGGCGCTCCCCTGCATGCTCCCCCCGCATGGCCTGGTTCTCTCCCCTCCCACTGGACTCTGCTTGGTCTGCCTCCCAGGTCTTCTGACTTCTCTACCAGGCTTGTCTCTGCACAGCATAGCACTCTGGGTCCTTTTCTTCTCTTAATGCTCTCCTGCACGAGCTGGGCTTCAACCACCACCAAGCGGGTGTTCAGTGCTTGCTGTGCACACAGCCCCCCTTCCTGAAGTCCTCCTGCTCACGGCTTACCCCTCCCGACCGTCTCTCTAGAAGTACAATGCCTTGCTCCCAATCACCCATCACCTCTTTCCTCCCAAGCAAGAGAAAGATGACCCAGCACAAGGAGAAACATACGACTGAATGGCCCCTGGGGTCCTGGCTACTCAGCCTTCTTGCCAGCACTGAGGGAAGAGGCTGTCGGGTTTCCTGGGCTGTGAGCCCCTTACACTTCATCCTCAGGACAATCCTATTTGTCTTTGCTGAGGTGGGACATCAAGCCCTGAATCGTGTCAAGGTTTAAAACGAAGTATGATGTGATGAAATGCAGTTAAATATGACTTTAGCTTGACGTATGTAAAATAGGAACACCAGACACATTAGTAGTTGAACAAAGCAGCCTTCAAAAAGAACTGACTCAGGTGCTGAGATTCCCCAGCACCCTCACAGCTCAAACTGCTAAGCAGAATTCAGGTGGAGCACCTTAGGATGCCCACCACAGCCCCTCTAGGCCACCCTCTGCTACAGACAGACACAGAACACAGCTGGTATAGCACATGGTATTCTTTATTGTGACGCTCAGTGGAAACATCTGTAAACCAGCGTACTAAACCGGTGACAGCTGCAACACATGCTAAGGCACTTTCATTATATAAAAAGGGCGTGCGAGTTCTGTTCACTCCTTTGTGACAGCAACTGGGACCTGAATTCTGAGCTTTTTAGGCATACATAGCTTTTATAGCTTCATGATTTGAGTTTGTTTCCTTTTAAAAAATGGCCTTTTGCCATAAAGTCTAAATGCAGCATTTACAAAACAGTGAGGGGCACAGGGGAATTCAGCAACCAGTGTAGGCCAGTGTAGGATGGACTACCCTCTTCTAATCATGGTTCTAAAGGAAAGGCAGTGAGAAAGACTTGGAACTGTAGTACTTACTACTGGGGGGGAGGGGAGAATGGGACACCTTTTGATTTTTTTTCCTTTTCAAAAAAATCTGTGCAGGCGGCAGATCTGAAGCTGTACTAAGCCAGTGGTGCAGCTCAGCCACCTTTGGGCCCAGTACTGGAGGCACAAGATCACAGGGAGGGCCCCAGCCCTCTGGTGCTTTGGCTGCCAGACTTGCAGGCTGGCAAGTCCCTTAACCATTAAATATATTTGGTCCCCAAGAGTGTTGGAGGAAGCCACCGGAAGTCTGCTGACCTTTCCAGCATGACCCCCGATGTCCTGTTCGCCTGCCCACAACGGCCTTGCTGTGGCAGGACAGGCTGCCCTTGGCAAGGAAGGGGAGAGGGCATTGCACTTGAGACATTTTACAACCGAGATGGGGCAGAGGCAGTAGAACTACCTGGAAGAGAGGGGCGAGTTCCCTGCTTGCCCCGTGTTCTGCGCCCTGCACAGAGGTGGGGCCCTGGGACTGCTCCTTCTGGGCCAGGGAGAGCCCAGAGAGGGTGGCAGAAGGACAGAGGTGTGAGGTCACCGTGTGTGATTGCCAACAGCAGAAGAGAGAGGAGACAGGAGGGAGGAGAGGGCAACAGAGGTGGGGGTGACATTTCAGGGGGGCCTGACCTATCAAAATCTTTATCTGCAGAAAAAAATAGATTCATAGAAAATTCTTCTGCCCACCGCTCTTCCTTGTCCACCACCTGTGCTTTCAGGCAAGGGGGCAAAGCCTTGCTGGTCACTCTCCTCGGACCTGGACTGGCCCGGACTCTTTGGTATCGGATTCTTGGAGAGGCAGAGGACTGGAAGGGCGGCAAGAGAGGAAGCCAATGCCCTCGATGAGGCCTGGTGAGGGGTCATGGTCAGAGCAGTCTCAAGGCAGGATTATAGGGGGCTGGGGAGGGGAGGCGGAGCCATCTGTCCAGCCATCTCAGGCAGCAGAAGAGCCTATTCAGCAGGCTTGGCCTCAGCCCCGTCTGCTTTGCCATCCACCTCATCATCTGAGCAGTCACCAGTGCCTTTCCGGGCCATTCGACGGGGCACGACAAATGGCAGGTCTCCACGCCTGTGAAGAGAAGCAGAGGGTCAGTGGGGTTCAGCTGGGGATGTGGAGCAGCACAGCACACACCTTTCAAAGTGATCTTGAAACTTTGGGGACTGCCCCTGCCAGGGAGAAGTGAGCTACCCCTCAGGCAGGCAGGACTCTTGGAAGCAGCCCATCAGAGCAACTGCAAACCTACCAAGTACCTTTATTACAAGAATGCCAGCAAAAGAAAGGGTAGGAGAGACAGATGGAGCTGCTATCTGCAACAGATGCCCCCTGCTCAAAGCTCTCACAAAACAGGTGAGGTGAGCTCAGTGTGTGGCTCAGCGGCAGAGCACTTGCCTGATACATGTGAGGCCCTGAGTTCCATCCCAACACCACATATATACAAAAAGAAACAGGTGGATCCAGGAACCAAAGGAACAACAGTTTACAACTGTTTATAGGCACTGGATGGGCACCCATTGATCATGTCAGAAAGTCATGAAATTTTGACTAAAGTCTTGTTGCTTTCATGCTTTAAAAAAAAAAGTGGGGGAGAGGAGGCTGGAGAGATGGCTCAGCAGTTAAGAGCACTGGCTGTTCTTGCAGAAGACCTGGGTTCAAATCCCACATGGCATGCACCCACATGGCAGCTAACAACCATCCATAACTCCAGTTCCAGGGGATCTGATGCCCTCTTCTGTCCTCCTCGGGCACTGCACAACTTGGGTGCCCTTACATACATGCAGGTATACACTCATAGACAAAGTATTTTTTAAAACATAGATCCCTATGATAGGAGGGAAGAAATGTGGGTCTTGGAGCTTCTGCCGCAGTCAGTGGTACTCTGAACACAGAAGGCTAACTTCCCCTCCCCCGAATGGTGAGTGGTGACACAGCACTCCCTCTACAGGCGCTTCCAGGTGCCTCACGAATAGACTCAGACAGGGCCTCCAGCAGCCAACCAAAACTTTCAGCAGGGAATTGCCCTCGTCAGGTTTCCAGCTGCAAGACAACTGGCTCTTAACGGAGGCCTGGAATGAACTGCCAAGAAACTGCGGTCTGTTCATGGAGGCTGGCCTAAGCCGCAGAGACAAGGAAGCCTAGGAAGGGCAAGGTCTCTGGGATGGGCACCCGCTGCGTCTGTCACTAAGCGCTTCACCTTGTCCGTTGGTGCTGGGTGACAGCAAAGATTCACTAACATAGTGGGCAGGCTCACCTCAACTTGTTCTTCAGGGAGCTGACCTCACGGTTCATGGCATCAGCTGTCTCTGTTGCATCCTCCAGCTCCCGTTGCAGCTTCCGGCGTGAGGCATTGGCCCTTTGGGCCTCCTCCTCAGCCTCCTCTAGCTGCCGCTTGAGCTGCTTCAGGCGGGCTGTTGCCTTGTCGGCCTGCAGACAGACGTGGTCAAGGACTCTGGTCAAGGACTCTGAGAGCACGGCTCACCCAGGCCCAAGGCTCTGCCCAAACACAAACCTGGTCCTTGTACTGCTCAGCATTCCTCCGCTCATCATCCACCTGCAGCACCATGTCCTTCAGCTTCTTCTCGGCCCGACGCACCTGCTTGGAAGCCGCCTGGCGTTCCCTGAGTAAGACAGAAATGGTGGCTCAGGGGGGACACTCTCCACCAGACAGCCCAGCCAACAAGCCAGCAGCTAAAGCATCCGCTTCCTGGGTCTATGGAAAGCCTGAGGCTGAGGTGCCGGTCTCTACTGGACACCCACTTGGTGCCACGTCAGGACAGACCAGGGTGACAGTATGATGGAGGAGGAAGCTGGGCTCAGGGAACAGAAGTGATACCTCCATGAGCACATAGGAAGCTCAGGAATGTAGAAACTGAGGTTTGAGGCCTAGAATAATTCCTGTTACCTCCAAAGAAGTCAGAGTTCTGCCTGAGCCTGGAGACTGCTGCCCGTGTGGGCAGGGCCTCTCTCTAGTCCTTGGGACAGCCCAAAGTCCCAGGTTTCGGATGTAGGTCATGGGGTCCCGTTCAAACCCCACATACTCCCCACAACAAATGAAGAAGGCCCTACAGACGATGGCCTCTGGGGCCTGGGAGACAGGCCACAATTGCACTCTGTACCTACTTGGTCTCATTGTCCAGCTGCTCCTCCAGCTGTGCAATCTTGGCCTCTAGGGCAGTGATGGAGGCCTTGTACTTGGACTTGACAGTACTCTCCATCTCCTGCAGCTTGACCTTGAGCTCCTTGTTCTGGCGTTCCAGCTGCTGCCGTGCATTCTCATTCTTCTGGGCGTGGCTGCGCTCCAGGTTCAGGTCGGTATTGATCTGGTCAATCTGCAAGAAGGAGATGTGAGCCCAGATGCAGGGGAAGCAGGACCCTCTCCCACCCAGAATATCAGCTGTCCTGGAAAGGGAGCCCCCTAAGGAGAACCTACAGACTCCCTAAAACCATGGGAAGCCTTCACAGGGTCAGAAGCAGTCAGGGAGCTATGACTCATCCTGCTTCTGCCCACCATGGCTGCTTCACCACAGGGAGCTCAGACCCAGTATGCAAGGCCAGCAGCTGCCCCATGCCCACCTGCAGGTTGGCCTTCTTCAGCCGGTCATTGATCAGCTCCGTGTTACCCTGCTCCTCCTCCAGCTCTTCCTCCAGCTGAGCAATGCGGGCCTCCAGCCGCCTCTTCTCCTCCAGAGCCAGGGCCCTGGGGAGGGCAGAGAGAAGTGAGGTCCTGGGGAATTGGGGAGGCCCTCCTGGCACCCCTGTGCTTCCTCCATTTGGCTCACCCTTTGCCGCTACTGTTGGCGATCTCATCAGCAAGCTCGTCCCGCTCCTGCTGGGCCTGGCGCTTAGCACGCTCGGCAGCTGCCAGTTCCTACCACAAGGTACCAGATGTGACCGGTCAGGACCACCACAACCTTCACATATCCTGCACTCCACACCGATCCTCTGGGCCCTTGACAGTTTCCTCCTCTACAAGGTCCTTTCCCATGAGCTCCTCTAACTCACAGAGCTGATTTCACCCCAAGCTCAGCTTATAAGCTAAGTGCTTGGAATCAAGCCTGGTGCCAGGGATATAAATAGGAAAACACCTGACTTAGTGGGAGACCATGAGGACATACCCTCAGTACTGGTCCCTCTGGATTGGAAGGGACAAGGCAGGTTTGAGCCCACAGCTCTACGCACACCAGGCGCAGCAGATAGACTGCAGAAGCCTCCACAGGGTGTCACACATGTCAAATGGCAGTGGAGGGGGTGAGCCCAGACCAGCAGAAAGAGATGTGCCAGGGCACGGGTCTGAGCTTGTCAGGAGCCAGTGATGGTAGCCTGTGGTATGCCCTTTGGACCTGGAAACACTCCCTACATGCCTCACGTGTAACCAAAATGGCAGCCCAGGGTGCACTGGGACCCCTCCTTGCTAGGCACAACCCACAGCAGGTCATAATCAGCACAAAGTCTGTTTACGCAAGAGACTAGGACCCAAATGGTCACAATTTCACTTAGGAGGTGAGAAATTGTTGAAGGGAAAGGGACCTTGGGGGTTCTATTTTGTCTTAAGCCTCTTGGCCCAATGCATGTACACACACACACACACACACACACACACACACACACACACTTCCCATGACCACCTCCACCAGCACACAGGGTGTGCTGCTAGGGATGAAGTCCTGGAGGGACCCTTCTATGAAGAACCATCACCAACTCTTTCATGGAGTTGATCCCTTTCTTTCAGCCCTTCCCCTCCCTGCTGACTTCAGCTGACAGGTAAAGACACTGGGCCACTGCCTGCTGGCCAGATGGCAGTGACCCTGACTGGCCCACCTCCTGCAGCTGGATCATCTCGGCCTCCATGCTCTTCAGCTTCTTCTCATTCTCCTTGGCCTGTGCCAGGATCTCTTCGCGGGAGGCACGTGTGTCATCCAGCTCTCGCATGCAGTCCTTCATCTGAGCCTGGGTAGGGAAGAGAGGCTGGCATCACCACCTGCTTCCCACCCGCGCAGGCCCCTGACCCTTAGGGGCCACCTTACCAACAGGGACCTGCTTGACCCGGAGCCATTTTAACCAAGCTTATTGTAACAGGGCAGAAGACTACAAACAAATGGTTCTGCACCTGGCACCATGCCTGTTAACATTTACAACACAGTTCTCAATGGCACTGACCCTAGGTCTGGATTAGCGCAAGCTGTGGTCCTTTCCTTGCTTTCTGTAGCTTCCTGTTGACTTGAACCTTGTGTTCACAGTGCCACTCAATGGCCAGCCACAACCAGGTTAGCTCAGTGACAAGACAGGAAGTATGCTTCCTGCCAGACTAGGCAGCAATAAAGCAGGAAACCTGTCCCTTTCTGGTGCCCTCCTGCTGTCTGTTCCCACTCTGAAGGTCCTTATTAAATGCCTGTTTTTTTTCTGCAGACAAACTTCACAATGGGATTCCCAGAGACAAGAGGGGTGACTCCTGTTCCACAGAACTGGCTCATAAAAATGCCACCAGCAACCATGTGATCTATACCCCAAATGGTTTTTACATTTTTCCTACCACTGCCATACTGAGCATGATGGGACACTCAAGAGCTGTTTTTATTATTAGTCTTTAATTGCTAGTGAGCTAAAATTCCAATTATGAGTCCCATGCCTTAGGCTGCTTCTCAGAACCATCAGCTTAGAGCTCGTTACCTGGTTTCTTCTGGAAGGCTGCATGAAGTAACCACCCTGTCTTGACACTTCTGCATGTCCAGCTCTGCCCTAGTCTGCCACCTGCTTATTGGTTTAATGGACTCAGCTCCCATATTACTACGCATTTGTTTTTAGACTACTGTTTCCATTCTGTGCCTGATCTTGACACAGGCTATGAGCACAGACAAGCTCAGAGAGGGGCAAGCAGTGATTCCCAGCCTTTACTAACCCCGGCCTGCCTCACCTGGAGCTTCCGCAGCTGTTTGATGGCCTCCTCCCGGTTCTTGTTGGCTGTGTCGATGTGTGCTTCCAGATCCTTCAGGTCCATCTCCAGTTTCTTCCGGGCTGCCATGGCCATGGAGCGCTGCTTCCTCTCATCCTCCAGTTCTGCCTCCATCTCTCGCACCTGGGGAGCACCAGCAGCTCAGGAGGCAGAGCTTACATGTGGAGCACAAGTGCTGAGTTCAGGGGAGCTAAGGCCAGTTCTGGGGATCCATGGAGCCACCACAGCCATCAAAGCACAAACTCAAGTCACTGAGCCCCAGGACCAAAGACCAGGAAACAAGACAGCGGAAGGGTGGTCTAAGAGCACCCCCACACCCAGGTAGAGCACAGAGAGGAAGGAGCCCTGCTAAAAGTCAGAGCAGTCCCTGGAGCCTCTTGCAGGGGTTGGGGAAGGTCACACATACCTGTCTGACCAGCTGCTTCTTCTTCTCCTCGCTCTGCTCATCACGGCCCTGCAGGTCACGCTCAAACTGGGCCTTCATGGCCTGCAGGTTCACCTCCAGCCGCAGCTTGGCATCCTCAGTGGCCTGCAGCTCATCTTCCAGTTCCTCCAGCTGGGTCTTCATCTCCTCCACCTGCTGCTCCAGAGCCCGCTTGGACTTCTCCAACTCATGGACCTAAGCAGAGTACCTTATTTGGTCAGGGGCACAGACAGGTGCTGGAGGCCCTGGACTCAGACCACACGCACCCTGGCCCTAGGTAATGTCCCCATTTGACACCCTCTTGAGCCCCAGCCTCGGCTCAGCACTCACACTCTTGCCCACATCATCCTTGGAGCTCATAAGGTCCTCCATCTCTGTGCGGAACTGTTTGTTGAGACGTTCCAGCTCCGCCTTCTGCTCCATGGCCTCCTCCAGTGCTCGGGCCAATGACAGTGCCTTCGTCTCCTTCTCCCGGGCCTCAGCCTCAGCTCGGTCCCGCTCCTCTGCATATTTGGCAGAGATAGTCTTCTCCTCGGCCAGAAGCTGGGAGAGAGGTTATACTGTGAGGCCAAGTCTACAGACCACTGGGAGTGCTACAGCCAGACCCATGACAAGCAGGTCCACGGCTGCTGCACAGGAACTGGCGGGCTCCAGAGGTCAGGCCCAGGGTGTCCTGGCAACAAGGCAAAGATTTCTCTAGCATCACACTTTGATTTCTGCTTAATTTTCACCATTAAATTATAATGATCCTTTATGTTACCCAGTGTCCCTTTAAGGAGGCCTACAAGAAATCATCACCACCTTCCCTGAACCTGGCAGCCTTGGTTCTCTAGAAGAGCTGCTTCTTGAAGAGTGCTCGGAAGTTCAAATCCTGTGTGTGGCCCTTCTCCAGTAACAGTTCCAAGCCTTCTTTGCCTGTTCTCTGTATAGACCTACCCTCACTATGCCTCACCTCCCTGCCTTCCTAGTCCCTCTGCCCCTTTCCTCACCTGCTCCATGGGTGGGGAAACCTTTTCATAAAGGACAAAGAGGAAAAGTGTATTGCTTAGAAGTAGCCCACATAGCCTCTTGTAGCAGCTACTCTACCCTGCCACTATACTGTAGGAAGAGGCAGCAGCAATGTGCAAATGAGCATGGCTATGTACAATAAACTTTATCTGTGGGGCTGGAGACATGGCTCAGTGGTTAAGAGCACTGGCTGCTCTTTGCAGAGGACCCAGGTTCCTTCCCAACATCCACATGGCAGCTAGTAACCATCCGTAATTCCAGTTCCAAGGGATCTGACCTCCTCGGGCACTACACAACATGGATGCACTTACATACATGCAGGCAAAACACTCATACACATAAAATAAAAATAAATTAATAAAAACTCAAAAAAACCTTATCTACAAAAACATAGCCAGCAAGGGCACATGCTACCAAATCTGACTGCATCAGAGCTGGAGAGAATCAACTTCTGAAAGTTGTCTTCTGGCCTCCATACATGCACCCTGGGTGTGTGGGTGGGTGTGTGAGTGGGTGTGGGTGTGTGTGTGTGTCAGAGTGTACATGCATGTAAGAGGGGGAAAAAGCTTTTTGAAAATGCATGGTGGAGGGCTGGAGAGATGGCTCAGCAGTTAAGAGCACTGGCTGCTCTTCCATAGACTGGGGTTCAGTTCCCAGTACCCACATTTCAGCTAAAAACCATCCATAACTCCAATTCCAGGGGATCTGATGCCTTCTTCTGGCCTCCTCAGGCATTTGCATGCACATACTGTACCTACATACAAGCAGGTAAAACACTCATACACATAAAATAAAAATAATAAAAATCAAAAAACAAAGCACATGGTGGGCTGCATCTGGCAGTCACTTGCTGACCCTGAGTTTTCACTATTTTCCCATTTGGCCCCAGTGTTTCCATCTCCGTGAGCTGTAGACCTTTGGTAATGAGGAATGGCTATGAACACAAGCATAAAGCTTAGAAACTGCTCCTATCTCCTCTTCTAGTCACTTCTCAGGCCCCTCAGCAAGCTGAAGACTGGGGTCTTAGGGTGCCCACCTTTGCCCTCCCTCTGACCCCCAGCCTCCTGCCTAGGAGATAGGAGGTAAGAAGCCCAGCCCAGGTCACATACCTGGTCAAACTTCTTCTGTTTCTTCTCCAAGTTGGAGACGCTCTGCCGTTGGTGATCCAAGTCCACCAGTAGGTCATCCAGCTCCTGCTGCAGCCGAGTCTTGGTCTTCTCCAGCTTATCATAGGCAGCTGCCTTCTCCTCATGCCGCTGGTTCAGTCCCTCCAGGTCCTTCTGGAGCTTCCGCTTAGCTTCTTCTGCGGTCTCTAGGCACCCCACACCATCTTCCATCTTCTTCTTCATGTCTGTCACCTGGATATGACAGGGAGGTAAGAACCACGTTGGCACCTGGTCAGAACACATCCTTCTCTAGAAAAAGCAGGGACAGGCTGCTGCACCCTAAAGGGAGGACCAGGGAGCCAGCCCCATTATGGCCCCGCCTCAATCACTTCCCTCTTCCAAGGAGGCAGAGGGCATCACACCTGGGCATGGAGGGTGGCGATCTGCTTCTCCAGGTTGTGCTTGGCCTCCTCCTCCTCCTCCAGCTGCTCCCTGAAGGAGTTCTTCTCGTCTTCCATCTGCTTCAGCTTGGTGCTCAGGCTCAGCTTCTGCCGGTTCTCCTCCTGCAGCAGCTCCTACTCAGAGGACAAAGGTGGGGCACTCAGGAGCTGAAGCATCACGGCTTCACATACCTCACGACCCCAACAGGAAGGAACACCAGCCCGACATGGGAGGGAGCTGCATCTTCTGTCAAGCACTACAGGCATGGCAGCTAAGGCCTTGTGGGCACAGAGCCTCTTGGGACTTGTAGGTCCTGATACTGTCCTCACCTGTGTATCCTGAAGCTGGGACTCCAGTGCAGAGAAGTCCTTGGTGAGCTTGCTAGACTTGCTGTCAGACTGGTTAAGAAGACCAGTCACACTGTCCAGTTCAACCTAGACAACAGAGAAGCAAAGACTGAGCACCTAGAACTGCTCCAGCAAAACTGGGCCGGTCTCGAGCTGAACCATGGGGACTCAGCTGAGATGACAGTGTGCAGAAGCGTGCCTGTGGGCTGGCTTCAAGGAGGGCCCATGCTTCAGGCCCACCAGAAGCTCACCTGCAGCTTGGAGACCTTGTCAGCCAGCTCAGTGCGCATGCGCTCTCCCTCAGTGAACTTGACCTGCAGCTCCTGCAACTGAGCCTCCACCTTCTTACGCTTGTGTTCTGAGTCATTCTTGCCCTGCAGCAAGGACTTCACCTCATTGGCCAGCTCCCCTCGCTCGTTCTCCAGGGTCTGCTTCGTCTTTTCGAGGGTGGCTTTTACCTGCAGAAGAAGGCAAGGATGTAACAGGCATTCAAGGTCTAAAAAGTGCCTGGTTTGTGGAATGTCACTCAAAGAGGAAAGACTCCAGGTCCAGAGATTACTGCCTCTGAAGCAAGAGCCCTAGAGTCAGAAAGCCCCGATTTTTCCTATTCTTGGATCCCTGAAGATGGGTGAGACAAGTTCTCACCCCCGAAAGAATCTTGCTCAGCTTCCCTCTCTGAGTGGAGAGAACATTCTAGTATATGGTGTTTTGTAGGTAATGGGATTTTAGTGTTATTTGCAATAGAAAAGAAACTATAATCATTCCTAGATTTGAAATGTATTGGTTAAAGCTAGAACATAAATCCTTTCAAGAACTATGAAGTGGAGATTATAGTGTAGATGCAACAACCCATTCTACAGAGCACTGAGTAGGCTTGACAAGGTCATGGGTAGACAAAGCACAAAGCCACAATGGGTGAAAACACTACGTAACAAGGAAGGCTTCAACACCCCACACAGTGCCAGTGGAGGCGGGGCAAGGTGTTTCTAAAAATGTTTCAGACCACATGGAAGAGGCTTTGACTGATCTAGCTGTCACCAACACTGATAATGAACTGGGAGCCAATCGGAGGCAGAACTTGTCCTTCAAGGAGCTGCCCAGCTATCAGCTGCCTGGATGGACATCACCAAGGTTTGCTAGTAAGCTACCAGCTGACTATTTGCTGGGCATGTACAAGAGAGGGCCCCTTAGGTCAACAAAGAGACCATGAAGTTCCCTCAGATTCAAGTTCATGGTCGTGCCAGTTCCTTGAAGCTTTTTAGTCTGGCAAGATGTTGAACAGGTATGATCAACTCAGCCTCACATAATCACGAGACAGACCAGTCAGCATCCTCCTTTACCAGCACGGAAACTGAGGCGTAAGTATTTATTTGCCCAAGCCGTTCAGGATAAGAACTGGAGCCTAGTCTCAGGCCTGGACAGCCTGACACTGGACCTGCTCTGCTCTGCAGGACTACTTTTGATGTAGTGAGGTCTAGAATGGCCCCTTTCCAGACACAGCCTGCCTTCCCCAGAGCTCCCGCACCCGCTTGGTCTGCTCCAGCTGTTCGGCCAGCTCCTCCACAGCCTGTGAGTGCTTCTGTCTCATCTCCTGGATTTGGGCTTCATGGGTCTTGGCCTCATCCTCAAGGGTCTTCTTCAGGATATTCACTTCTTGCTCGCGTTTGGACCTGGACAGAAAACACCCTCAGAGTGGAGGCCTGGAGGCATGCTGTCCCTGGGCTCTTCCCTGACTGAAGAAAGCCCCCAAATAGTAGAGGGACCCACACAGCTTCTCTATTTTGGTTTTTTGAGACAGGGTCTCATGTATTCCAGGTTGGCCTCAAATTCAGTATATAGCCAGGAATGACCCTGAGCTCTGATCCTCCTGCCTCCACCTCCAAAATCCTAGGATACAGGCATTTGCTACCACACCCAGCCTCTCACACAGGTTCTCCACCACTAGCCTCCCTCCTTGACCATCCATCCTCAAGCCCAAGACAGCACTACAATACACCTGTCTGACCCTAAACACCAAGCTGGGCTCTTCATCAAGGCTTTTACTCAGTAGAGAAGCTGCTGAGGGACCAGCATCTATGCTGTCTGGTCCATAACAAGGTTTACAGAGGACTGCACCCTGCCCAGACCTCCTCCCTGTCCACTGTGGCATTGACTAGTCAGCCCCGTAGCACACCTCAGCTCCTGCTGGGCAGCTGTGGAATCCAGAGTATCCTCCAGCTCTGTCTTCAGCGCCTCCAGCTCCTCTCCAAGATCTCGTTTCTGCTTCTCCGCTTTATTCCTGGAAGCTCGCTCAGACTCCAGGTCTTCCTGGAGCTCGGAAATCTGAGACTCCAGCTCTCGAATCTTCTTCAGGGCCATATTCTTCTGGGCAGCTTCTTCTTCCACTCTGCCAGAGAGACCAACGACATCATATGAGGCCACTCAGCTTCAAGGAGCAGACTCTGCAGAAGAGGCTTAAGGAGGGGCAGCCGAAGCTGTGTTTGGCAGTCAAAGCATGACACCAAGGATCTAATCTCAGCAAAGCTAAGCCATCCAGGTTTACGAGCAATACCACTTTGAGAACTGGAAAACAGAATTATTTTATTTCCTAAATTAAGATTCATAACTTTAAATATAAAAATTTCAAATGTTCACTAAAAAAAGATATAAGGGAATAAGACATAATAGTTCATGATAAATTTAAGTAAAAACATGAATATACTATGGAATTTACATGGTTAGGCGGTGTAAATGTTAAATTCACCAGTTGTAACAAATCTATCACTCTGTAGAAGAAAGGGGTTGTGTATGGGGGCAGATAAAGAGAAATCTCTACGGTTCGCTTAATCTTGCTATGAATCTAAAACTAATCTCAAAAAAACAAGATACTTTAAAATATCAGAGCATTCCTAAAGTCAATTTGCGAGGGTAGGGAAGCGCTAGAGGAAGGGAGGAGAGGAGGGAAGGAAGAGGAAGGAGAAAAGAAGACTGTTGGGAGTGGGTAACAGCTGTGGATGGCTTTTGGGGGGTTACAAACACTCTAGACCACATGGGTAGTGGATAAGCAGCATCTTTTGCCATGAACCGGCTCTTCTGAGGTTAAGAGCAGAAAGCATGCCCATAGCTCACTGCAGTCCCAGGAACGGGGTAGGAAGCCAGCTGTTCCCACCGACCCTGGCCAGTGACCAGGCCTCACCTGGCCAGGGCAGCCTGCAGCTCCTCTTCCTTCTTTGCCAGCTGCATCTTGAGCTCGGCAATCTGAGCCTGGAGCTCAGCAATCTGGTCACTGAGGTCCGTGGAGTCTCCCTCCAGCTTGCGGCGGGTCTTCTCCAGCTCCTGCCGCTGCTTCTCCTCCCTACGGAGGCGCTCTGCCAGGGAGGGGTGAGAGGGGATGCAGAGCCCTCAGTGGCCACAGGCTTTCTGCCTGCTTTTAATTACTTGTATAAAATACTAAGCACTTCTTGTAAAACACATGGAAGGTTTAAAGGGGCACAAAACACTGCACCAACACCCAACACCAGAATGGAGGAACAGAGCTCCACAAGGTACAAAGGCCCCTGCATCTGTGCAGTCCACCAGGCCCTGCACTGCCTGAGCAATCAAGCACCTGGGTGTGTTACGCCTTCCCCTTTACAGCTGTCAAGTTTCAACAGCTTCTGAAACACGGGCACTAAGACACACCATGCCAAAGCACACTCGACACTCCTCACGCATGCAACCATCCAATCACACAGCAATAAGTCCTGCAGCCCACACTCTGTAGGAACCAGACACTGTCCCCTGAAGCCTGGCGGCCTTGTCTGAAGGCCGTAGCTGGCCCAGCACTGCAGTGGGCCCACCTTGCCTGAGAGCCATGCACATGTCGACACACTGGGTGGGACAGGCACACTCTTGCACAGCGTGCCTCACCTTCCAGGTCTGTAATCATCGCCTCGTGCTTATTCTTAAGCTTGGCCAGGCTCTTGGACTTCTCCTCCTCTTCCATGAGGTTGGTAGTGAATTCAGCTATTCTGTCTTCCAGCAGCTTCTTCTCCTGGAGATGGAGGAATAGTATGTGAGAGATTAAACTGAGTACAGACATTTCTCCCAGAAATTCACAAAGCAAAGGCAAGGCAAAGCCTGAAACACTTGGTCAAGTTCCTAAAGGTTCACTGGATCAAAAAGGTAGCTGAAAAGTCATTTGCTGCCCTGAGACGGCTGAGTAAATTCACATCCTCAGATCCTAAAAACCAGGACCTTCCTGTCCAGGGTTACCCTTTCAGAGTCAGGTAACATAGGCTTCCAGGTAGCAGCTGGTTTAGGGGATGGTCAGCTACCTGGTGCTTCTTATTACAACTCATCTGTACCTTAAAGTACAGGGCTGCTTGCCTCACCTTCTGCTTTGTGTGGCGCTACTGGGGCCCTACTCTCTGTAAGGCCCCCAACCTGCCACAGATCCCATGAACAACAACCCCCCAACCCCATAGTCAGTCACAGGGCAGGTGTCCTGTCACCTCAACTGCCCTCTGGCTGGGGACCCACAGCAATGCTCTGACCCTGTCCTGCCTCCTCCTCCAATGTTCCCCAGCCTTGTCTGCTTGCTGGGGCAGACCTGAGATGGACAGAGATTATCCTCAGAAGCAGCAGCAACCTCAGCAATGGCTCAAGGAGGGGCCACCCTACACCTCAGCCCACTGCCAGCAACTGACATGTGCAGTACCACCTAGAGGGTCCAACTCTTCAAATCTTGGATCTCAAATGCTACTAAAGAGTTTTACCAAAGGAAAATGGCAAGCCACTCCCCTAACCTCCTCATTTGTGAGAAAAACCCTTTGCACCCCCAGCACCCACAGGCTACAGGCCCCCTGGAGAAGTAGCTACTGCTAAGCATAGTGAGGGTGCTGCAGGTGAACAGACAGGCAGGTGTGGCCCTGCCCTGCCTTGCCCTCCCCATGATTACTTGGGGTGTGAGGCCCCACCTTGGACAGTTTGCAGTTCTGGTCCTCCATTATGATCTGGTCCTCCTCCAGTTTCTTCAGCTTGGCCTCTGTGGTCACCTTCTCAAGCTGCAGCTTCTGCCGGGCACTCTCTTCCTCCTCCAGCTGCTCCTCGAGTTCCTGAAGGGAGGAAAGGCATAAGAAGGTGTGTGACCCACATACTTGGCTGGCCCCTGCTCAGGGGCCTGTATGTGAACTGGCAGCATGTGACTGGCACAGCATCACTCAGTTCACAGGGCTTCTTGAGCCGGCATATCACAAGGAGGGCCAAGCTGAAGCCCTCCCACCCCCATCTTTTAAAGTTGATAGAGCAAGGACCAAAGAGAAAAACTCAACTGGGTAGTATTCATGGAAACTTGAGACCTGCAGGCTGTACATGACCATCCCAAAGAGAAGCCCCCATAGGGGCTGCCCAAGTGGACAAAGAATCAGCAGGTGCTATGCACCTATCTGGCTGCTCCCCCAGGGCTGTCCACCCTCCACCAGCCTTGCGGCATCCAGCCCTGCCCTGCCCGGCAGAGAGCAGGTGGTACCTGGATGTTTTGCTGCATCTTCTTCTTCTCTGCCTGCAGGTGCTGGCAACGCTCCTCCTCCTCCTCTACCCTGGCCTCCAGGTCATGGCAGATCTCCTCCAGCTCCTGCTTCTTGGCCGTGAGGCGGGCCCGGAGCTCCTCAGCCTCGGCACATAGCTCTGTTTCTGCCTGCAGCTGCTCCTGAAGCTGCAACTTCTCCGCCATGAGCTGTAAAAGGCACGTGGAAAATGGAAGTTCCTTGTTGATCTCCTTGTTGTAGCCTAGTTCTGAACTGTCCCCTGAAGGCCAGTACTAGATTGGTTGCCAGGTAATGGCACTGTTTGTTGGGAGGTGGTAGAAACTTTAGAAGCTGGGGGTCTAGGGAATACTGAAACTCTGACCTCATCCCTCTCTGTTTCCTGGATGCCAAGAAGTGAGCAGCTGTACTCTACCACAGCCTCTCTGCTCTAACACTCTGCTTCCTCATAGGCCCAGGAATAACAGAGTCAAGTGGCCATGAGCTGAAACCTCTTAAACCTCCTTTTCTGTTTTTTATTTCAGTGCATCGTCATAGCAACAGAAGGCTGATGAGCACTCCTCAAGCAGCTCCAGCATGGGAATTCTGCAGCTCAGGCTCCCAGTTGCCAAGGAATGTATGAATAAGAACAGCTTCAGGACTAGAGAGATGGTTCAGCGGTTAAGAGCATTGGCTGTTCTTGCAGAAGACCAAAGTTCGTATTCTAGCACCCACATGGTGGCTAACAACCGTCTGTAACTCCAGTTCCAGGGAACCCAACACCCTCGTCTGTCCTCTGCAGGTACTGCACGATGCGGGTACACTTAAAAACATGCAGGCATAACACTCATAAACATAAAATAAAAATAAAGCAAAAAAAAAATTTTTTTTAAAAGGAATAGCTTCCATGTTGTGTTCAGGGGAGTGCTCAAGTTTCCTATGTCCCTTTATCCTTGGCCTTTCTTCCACAAGCTTCAAACTCCATGAAATAGGCTGAAGGGGGATATGGTGGAGCTGGGGGCTTGAACCAGTATTTAAGAACACTCTATTCCACCAGGAGGCCTCCCTCCAGTACATGAACCCAGAAGGGTCTATGGAGATGCTAACTGCTGGTTTCCCATAGGACTAGAGAATGTTTTCCAAGCTGCAAACTGGTCTGCCTACTGGGGGCCACTGGGAGTGGCTGGGATTCAAGGGAGGAGCCTCTCTGACACCCACCTGAGACTGCAGAGTCTCCATCTCTGTAAGCCTGTTCTCAGCAGCCAGCTGCTTCTCTCGAACCTTTACCAGTTCTTCCTCCTTAGCCATCATCTCTTCTTCCTGACGGCTCACCTGCAGCAGTGGCTTGACCTAGAAGAGAAAGGATAGGCAGAGTCAAGCCTGGCTGGAGGATGGCCACCGCTGGCAGCATAAAAAGGCTACGCCTTCATGTCTGCAATGCAAACTCTAGAGAGCAAAGGACAACCAGACATGCTATGGGAAGGAGGCGCACGTGGGTACAACCTTCCTGGAAGACACTTTGGTGCTGCATGTCATAGGCCTCTGACCCACTTATAATTACATTTGCAGGGAAACCATCTCCACATATGCATGAAGATGTTCTTAACAGTGTTGTTTACAGTATCGAGATTTAGGAATGATACACAGACGCAATGTTGGAAAAATAGCCAGATAAATTATACATCCCCTAGGGAATAGTTTAGGGGCCTCTAAAAACTGATGCTGATAGGAATTTTAAATGGAAAAGAAAAATACAAGACTGTTTATACAAGTCAAAGCTCAGCTATGCAAGAATGCATACGGTTTACATAGCTGAGATTTACTGTGAGTGAGGAAAGGAGAGCAAGAATAAATACTGAAATCTACAGTGTTGGTTCAGGCTAAGAGACTGTGAGGGGATTTCTATTTTCTTCCTAATGCTTTTTGGTATTTAACATTTCACAATTATCATATGTTATGCATTATAAATAAAAGCAGCCAGAACAACTTCCTAAAGAACTTTGGAAAGACTGGGAGGGCACTTTACTATGAGCAGAACTTCTGAGCAGCTTTCTGGGTCATCCCAGGAGGCCACTGTCTCTTGCACAGGGCCAGTGTGCTAGGTAGGCCCTTGCCCACAGGAGCTGCTCTCTGAGTTGGTCCAGCACAGAACAGTCATTTCCATACACACCAGACAAATGGCATGATTACAACACAGGCCAGGACCATCTACGCTCACACTTCTGGGCACCGGGCACACAAGGTTGTGCTACAGGCAGCAGGAAGCCTGCTGTTCATGGAGCACCTGGCCACAGCCCTTCCATCACTCACCTTAGTAAAGAGCCTCCACCACTGCCAGTTGCGCAGCTTGAGGTAGGCAGCACAGTTCCTCTGTAGGACCTTCATGGCAGTCAGCTGCTGCTGTCTCTTGGCAAAAGCCCTGCAGGCCAGGGACAAGGTAACTCAGGATGGGGAAACGTAGATACAACCCACCATATGTCACTGATTATGCAATGAGTCACAAGGGCTCAGGTCACTCAACCACTGCCCTCTGAGGTGCTTAAGGGAATGAATGGCCCATGAGAACCAGTGAGAGACCCCACTTAGTACAAAGAATAATGATGATCTTGATCATGCAGTCCATCTGTGCCCAGGGGACTTGGACTTCAGCTGCCCTCCCTCCCCCTGAGCTGTTGATGGGGGACAATCTCATTAGCTGATAGGTGGTAAAAGCGGGTTGTAAGGTGTAAGCTGGAGGGCTCCACTTGTCCCAACATCACAAACTTGTGCTCCATCTCCAGGGCTCAGAACTCTCACTAGGACACTACTGGAGCATGACCAGAGACTCAAGAGACTAGTGCTGCTGCCATGCCTGCCAAACTGCAGTATGGGATCCTGGACTCCCGGAGTTTACGTTCTGAGCTGCTGCCTCTACCCTTCGAAGCACAGGGCTCCATGGCAGGCAGAGATGGTTCTGGATGTTGTTCCCACAGGGAAAAAAGTGAAAACTACCAACAAGCAAGTGCTTAGAACAAATCCAAACTAGTCACCCAATGCCTTCATAATCAGCCATTCCTACCCATTGGAAATAGAAATCCAGGAAGCAGAGGGGCAAGAAGAGCCTGTGAACCATCCCTAGACAGGTTCTGCCAGACTTGCAAAGGCCTTCAAACCGCTGTGTAAGTTCTCCTCAGCAACAGGAGCACAGGCAACACCTGGGGCTGGGTGAGGGTCCCCGGACTCACTTTCTAGCCAGGTAACCCCTGCAGCAGGCCTGGAAGCCAATGATGACATCTGTGATCTTCAGGTCCCGCTCCTCCTCCAGGTGGGCCAGCACGCCTGCCCGGAAGAACACTTTGCTCTGGCCAATGCGGTACAGGTTGCTGTCGAGCTCCAAAGCTTTGATCTAGATGAGAGGAAGGCAGACTGCTGACCCTGTAAACCACTGTGCACCCTCAGAAGGGCCAACGACCCACCATAGCCCAGCAGTCTCATGGATCCTTGGCAAGCCACAGCTCCACTACAAGCAGCCTTCTGCCCAAGGCCAAAGAAAGTGAGACTTAGGGACACTGAGAAAACGGACAGCATGGGGCAGACTGTGAGAGAAAACAGGCACCTCAGAGTTGAAGAGAACACTGGGACCTTTCTCTTCCAAAGCTGGAGGTACACTCCATAAATGCTCAGCTGGACCATCCTCTAACAGGAGGCAGCCAAAGCTCGTTGGCACTAAGATGAAAGCAAATGCCCTGTTGGAAATCAGGATCTAATATGAGCTGGGGCCCCTGGGTTCTAACCTTGCCCACATTCCCTTAGCTGTAAAAAGGGAGTAATGCTTTGATTTGAAAAGAAAGAACACACAGCAAAGAATAGTGCCTCCTTCATAGAGGGGCTATGGGCACTGCCCAAGAGAACACCTTTTTCAAAAGTGCTCAGCACAGGATCGAAGCACCCAACGGGCACCAGGCAAGTTTTCATCATCATTACACACTTGAGTGTCTCCAGTAAGAGCAACAAGGCTCTCTTGGAAAGCCCATGCAGGTTAGTCTCCACAGTCAACTTGTTGGATTTACAATCACCCAGAGAACACCCCTCTAGGTGTGTATATGAGGGTGTTTCCAGTTTAACCGATGTGTCATACTATGGACTGGAATCCTGGGCTGAATCAAAAGGGAGGAGGAGGCAGCTGGGCACCCGCACTCATGACTCTCTCCTTCCTGACTATAGATGCCCCACATTCCCTGTGCCCTGCCTTCTCTGCCATGATGGACTGTACCCTCAAGCTGTGAGGCAAAATAAGCCCTTCCTCTCCTAAGTTGCTTCATGACAGGTAATTTGGTCACAGCACTGAGGGATGTTAACTAATACAGATGGGTTTGTGTATTAGCTAGTCTGTCTGTCTGGAAGGTAAGAGATTTAGAATAAATGGTTGCAGTGGCAAGGAACACTCTACGTGGGCTCCGGGGGGACCTTGCTCTCAAATAATTCTGCTGGTCTAGGAAGAAGGTCTGGTAGGAAGACAGAAGACCAAGGAGGAGGAGCCAAGGTGGGCCTGTCCCCTGCCTACATCCAGGTTCCTTGCTGTGACAAGATCTAGGAATACCCTCTCTTCTTCCCTGCAGAGCCAAGGAGAGGACTTCAGTCCCTATAAGAGGCCCACAGCCCATGCAGCAACAAGTGGAGAAGGGTCCGTAGAGAACAGGCAACCTAGACTCCAGAGAGGAACCCTCTGTCCTGCCCTCTACTAGCTCACAAGCAACTAGACAGCAGAGAGAAGCCCTTCCCAACCCCCTTACTTTCCCTCTCTCAATCTCCCTGTCACTGAACATACGTTTCTGTATCCAGGATGTGTTGAGATTTTTGCTTCTAACTACTCACACCTGCAGCTGATCCTTTAAGAATGTAAAGTAAAAATGAGCCAGCAAACAGTGACTGCTAACCCTGGCTACTGGGCACCACGGGGCCAAAACCAGAGTGCACACTGCGCATCAGTCACTGTGCTCAGGTCTGGAGAGAAGACAAAGCCCAGAGGCACAGGCTTCAGAAGCAAGGGTCCACCCCAGGCCCCCCACTGTCCTGGCTGTGAGCTGCCCATGCACAAAGTGAGCATGAAAGTCAAAGGAGATGAGGCCAAGAAAGCAAGAGAATGTTCTCCAAATGGGCCAGATCAACTCCTGTCAGAATCCTGTCTGCTACAGCCTCAGTCCTTGGCCACTCACTTGGCTCTAACGTCATCTCTGACTACCCAAGGGCTGCGAGGGCAGCCTCTCAGGGAACCCAGAGGAATCCAAGCACAAGCAGGGATCACACCGCACAGTCATCCATTCATCAAAATGATGACGATCCCACAGAATGGTCATTGGCCATGTGAGTGGCTGTGACCCATCAAAGGTTCTCCTTCCCCCTAGGGAGCTGGCAGTGAAACTCACCATGAGCACACACGCCTGCTTTCCATCCATGAAGCCCTTTGGAATGGAGTTGGGTGTCAGGATTTCATACCTAAGGAGGGAAAGAGAAGCTTTGTCATTCTACCCATGCTTCACCTCTGCAGGGACTAGAGCCACCAGAGACTAAGATCACCCCCATTGAGTAGCAGGTGAATAGCCCTCCCGATGGAATCGCCAAAAGGAGGACAGGGCCCATCGTACTCTGCTCCTTCTTTGACTAAATGGCCCAGGAGGGCTTGGGCTTTCTGGAAAATGAATGGAAATGCACAGTGGGCTATTTCAGTCAAGAGAGAACTGTGAGCTGGGCTTACTTATTACTAACTACACAGAGTCTTCATCTGGGACCCATGGACAGACATATTCACAGCTTCCCTGGGACTTAATAGGACAGCCCAAGAAATAAACGGCTGATCATGACAGTAGTCCGCACTAAACACAGTCATTACAAAGTAAGTCTGTGTTGTCAACGTCTCACACACAGCAAGAGGCTTCTGAGCACTTCACAACCTCTGTCATGAAGTTCCCTTAACACACAAGTATCTGGCTGACCCTTTTAATTCCTGTCCACAGTTTCTGTACTGCAGCAAACAGCACTAAGCTGTAATCGTCACTGGAAATGAAGTCCAGCATGATGACTTTCCTTTCGGTAATAAGATGGGGGGTTCCTTCTCATGTAGAAAGTGGTGTGGGAACTGAAGACTCATCTCCCAGGGGAACAAAGAAAGGATATGTGATGAGCCAGCCAGACTCACTGTAGTAGATGGTAACACAGCCCCTGCTGAAAGTTGTACAGGAAGCAGCCAGCCTCTGGGGCTGACTCCACATGCAGCCAGGGTTACAAAGGGCTTCGGCATACTTACCTCTGCCGGAATTCCTGGAAGACCACTCTGTTTGGGAAGCCCTGACGGCAGATTCGGATGCCCTCGAGGACACCATTGCAACGCAGCTGGTCCAGCACCAGGTGTGGGTCTAGTTTGCCAGCCTGTAGAGGAAAGCACATGCGTAAGGTCTCACTGTTGCACAGCTGTATCCTGCCACACAGTGCCACGAAGCTACTATACCTTCTTCTCATGGTTGGGAATAATGCAGCGGACAAAGTTGGGGTTGGTGTTCCTCAGCGTGGCCATCAGCTTGGCCAGCTGCTCCTTGTAGAGCTGTCCCACAGTGCGGAACATGCCTTTCCGAGTCTTAAAGGCACCAGGCAGTGCTGTCTCAGACATGCCAGCCACCTGGTCCAGGCCGATGATGCGATCCACTGTGGAGAGCACAAAGCTTGTAAGCACCCAGAATTCCCAACTGAAGGACAGAGGGCACAAGAGACAGACATCCAAACAAAGAGGAGAGTTGGTATGGAGCTGCAGGGCCCTTCTGCTCAGAGCTACAGAGTACAGAGATGGCCCCTGTGGGAAGCAGACCTGACCTGGACACGAAACACAGGGGCGACAGCAAAGTCCCAAGGCTTGTCTCTCAGGGAGCAATGCACCTGCTAACAGCTAACTTTATGCTCTCCTCCCCTACCCTAGCCCACTCTGGAAGCATGCCTTGCCTCTTCCCAAGGAGACTTGAAGGTGGTAATGGTTTGGTATAAAGAGAATTTCCTGAGGCTGTCTCTGACAGGTGTTAAAACCAGGCTTAGTGCATTTTGCAGGCCTGTGGTCCCAAGTGGAAAAAAAATTTTTTTGGTATCTTGTGTGCAATGACCTTTATTAAGGGCACTGGGCTAGGAGCCAACCAGTGGAAGCTCTAACCATTGTGACCTCTGAAGCTGGGACCCGGAGCAACACAGCATTAGGAATAGCTTCAAAGAACCACTGCTGGCCCTAAGTATTCCCAAGGATCTTCTTGCAATGCTTATACGTTCTTAATGCCACTCAGCTATGGGCTCATGGATTTAGAGGGTGGCTCTTATCTGTGGATCCTGTCCAGCAGAGTGATCGTGAACTGCTTCCTCCAATGTAAAAACAAAATCAAATGAACCAAACCAAAGCACCAGCCATTTGAAATCAGTTTTTAAAAATATTTTATTATTTTTATTTTATGTGTATGCGTGTACTGCCTGCATGTAGGTAAGTGCACCCATGTCGTGCAATGCCCGAGGAGGACAGAAGAGGCTGACGGATCCCCTGGAACTGGAATTACGGACAGTTGTTAGCTGCCATGTGGGTGCTGGGATTCAAACCTGGGTCTTCTGCAAGAACAACCAGTGTTCTTAACTGCTGAGCCATCTCTCCAGCCCCTTGAGATCAGTTTTTGAGCAAGAGCTAACATTAAATCTAAAGGCTTCCATGGATAGATATAAAAGCTAAGAATTCTGTAACAGAGCCCATGTCCCATTCCTGTGTGGTTACAGCTCTCTTATTTATGTGAGGACACTTGCTTAAAATGGAAGCCAGAGGGAAGCCGTAAGGCATCTAACCTTGGTAGCAACCATGGGGCTTATTTTACTAACCACCAAAGCCTGAGGATGAGTGGCTTGATAAAGTCACTTGGATCCTAGAAAGGAAGGTGGATGTGGCCCCACAGTGACTGGTTCCTGTATGTGTGTCCTGCCTCTGGTCTAGATGGCGCTAGTGCTCTCTGAATAACTATAGAAGGGTCTCACAGCTGCTCTTCAGCTTTCGAAGCCCAGACACACAGTAGCTGTACAGCACCTGGACCTCATGCAAGACCCCCAGCCACTCAAGCAGGAAGACACAGCCTCTAAGAAGAGTGCTAAAGATGCATGCACGCGCACACACACACACACACACACACACACACACACACACACACACACACTGCATGAGACTGCCAAACATCCAACATAGTCCTTCAATGGCTTGGCTTTCTCTTGGAAGGCTGTGTCAGGCATACTGGGGACAGGAGCCCAGGGCAGCACAGGGAACAGGCACAGCCAGGCAGGAAGAGTCATGGGGCAAGAAAAGCCAGACAAAAGCATTCCGTGCACAGCTCTGGGTATGCCACATTAGAGACCCCACTCGGGCGACCAGTCACCTGATTCTAGGTGGAGAATGGGAAAGCGGCGATAGAAATAGGCTCTCTGAGTGTTCTGCATCTCTGCAACAGAGAGGTTAAAGCAAGACCCAGGCAGAGGAAAGGAAGAAAACAAGAGAAACAGAGAAAAAGAACGACTTCAAAGCAACCAGCCTACCAAGGAGGAGAGGCAGGAATGCAGGGAGGCTTGGGGACTGCAGCTAGGCTGGGGCTGCCTTGGGCATGGCCACCTGTGAAGATGCCCCATCCAGACAGCCAGCAAAGCCCAGAGCCTCTGCCCCAGAGGAAATGGCTAAGGTGATGTTCCCTTTAGGTTCAAGGAGACCTTCCTTGTGAGAGCTACAAAGGACAAAGAACCACCTGGCTTGTGTCAGGGTCCCTTGTATGGTGGCTGGGTTCACTGTGGAGTGGGAGGATGACAGGAAGGCAGGGGTGGAGGGCAAAGGACGTACCATCCTTCCACAGCTCAGAGACAAACTTGTCAGAGGACTGGTGGAGCAAAGTGGCAATGTTGTCATTCAGGGGGTCCATGTTCTTCATCAGCCACTCATCAGCTTTGTAATCCACCTGGAAGAGGCAAAGAGCCAATCATGAGTTGCTTTGGCATGCTGGCTCTCCGCAGCTTGGGGGTGGGGGGGGCAGTGGACATGACATGGGACGACACATGACAGACGGATGGACTCATGTCGACATCTGACCCAGTATTGCCAGCCCCAAGAACAAAGTGGCAAATGACACAGGCAACAAGGTACTGACAAGATGTTCTCTGTGGTGTTACAAATAGAAGCAACATTAAAACACAAGAAGCCTACAGCAAGGGACTGCCAGGATGATGTCACATATACATGACAGAATGCCATTTTCTTTATAAAGTAACAAGAACATAAGCAAGCTTTCTTTTTCTTTATATCCACTATAGAACATTATGTTAACCATACTCCTATTAACATTTCTTTTTAATAAGACAAGTGATTTTTGCTTTTCCCTATCTTCTTAAAATGTCTGTTTTCTCTAATGAGCATGCACTGCTCTGACTGTTCTCAGATACATTCTCAAAGCACAGCATCCTACTGTCACGGCAGAAGGTCCCAGCACAACACAAAGAATGGCAAGCATCACCACCTCCCTCTCCCTAGCCCACACTGCAGCCAGGGGTACACACACGCATCACCACTGATACTGAGGAACAGGATGGGCCTTCTTCCCTGGGACCGTGCATGACTGCCACAAGACGACAACCCAGAGTGGATGCCGAGCAACCCAAGTGGCAGGAAGGGTTGCCCACCTTCCATATCACTCATAACAGGACAGTAAAAGCATCCTGTCAGCCTCCATACTGATGACAGGCACTGATGAAGAGGTGGGAGGATATGTGAGGCTGGGAAGCCTTCATGGGTAGCTGTGTAAATAGTGCTTTGGGTTTTATTATATTTTTCTGGGCAGTTTTAAGAGACTTGCTTCAGCAGCCTTGGGAGCCACACAGGCTCCACGAGAGAGGACAGGTAGTACAGGCCACATGCTGGAGCACAGGCAAAGCTTGAGGGCACCAAGCCTTAAAGAGACGCCAATTCAGGCTATCAGACTACATGCTCAGGTAATTACTATTAGACTTCATTGCAAGGAGCACAGAAATGGCTGCACAAAAAGCAGCTTTAGTCTCAGCATGGACCTTTGATGCTAAGCTAGCTCTAAGCCCCAGGAACACACAGACTAGAAAGATGAATGCTAACCAGGGTCAAGCACAGCTCTACCACAGACCAGCTGTGCAGCCCAGTGACAAAGGCTGCCATCTACAGCAAGGACAACTCATGGAGACAGTGTGGAAGGGTGTTGTGCCCTGACCTCATGGGGGAGAAGCCAGGGGTGCTGCTCAACAGTGCAAGCACAGGACAGTCCCAACAATGAGAGCATTCAGGCTGCTGTGGAGGCTGAGAACCTTGTCCTGGAGCACTGACCCTTATGAGTTTACTTCATCCCACAACCCTGTATGTTCCCAGATTAGGAAATGAAGACTCAGAGACCAAGCAGCTGAGTGGCAGAGCTCTCACTGCACCCCAGCACACATCACACCCACCCAGGTGCCTTGGCACTCTAAGGGAGTGCTACAACCTCCCAACGCCAAGGCCGTGTGAGGGTGCTTTGTAAGCCGTGTGCATGCTTACTGTCACCAGCCACATTACCTGATGAGTCATGGACAAAATCTGCTTGGACCACACCTCCACCCCAGGGCTGCCTGGCTCTAAAGTCTAGTGAAGATGTACAGTCCCTCTGGCTGCTTCCTGGGGACACTTACCTTGCCGGCATAGTGGATGATGCAGAAATCAGCCTTGTCCTTCAGCTGCTTGGGCTTCTGGAACTTGGGGTGGGTACCCTGCTCCTGCACTACCTTCTCCACGAAGCTCTTGTCGGTGGCTTTAGGAAACCAGCATTCCTCATCCAGCAGGGCCAGGATGCCAGGGGGGCCCGCCTGAAGGAAGAATAGCACAGGCACAGGTAAGCAGGGCATGGAGCCACACTCACCCACAAGAGAACTCAGAGGCTGGTATGGGAATCCTCAGGACTCACAGAAGGACCATTCTTCTCCACAGGGAAAAATAAAATTAGAGAAAGCACTTGATTTAAAAGTTCTACTTTAAAGTCACCTGCATTGTCTGGGCTGTAGCTAAGAGATGAGCCACTGTAGCAGCTGCTCAGCATCAGTGACAAGTCACTAGGGAAGCCCCGGTGGGTTTGATGAAACACACAGCTCCACTGCCCCACGTGTCCAAAGTGTCTGGTCTCGAGGTATGTGGGGTCTGCCCCAGTGGCTGTTCCTAGACTTGGTGCCTCTTTGCCTAACTAAGCCCTACCCAATACACTATGTCTACACAGCTGTCTGATGAAGAGACAGGATGCCTAAGATGGTTCCTTGAACAGCAGAAAGCTAATGGTCTTCTAGACACTGAACTTCAAAGAGAAATAATCTCACTCACTTCAGAGAGTATTGACTTAGAACCAGTTCGGTTATTGACAACTATAAAACACAATTGATTAGGGAAAAAAAAATTAAAGACCAGCATTATCAAAACAAGTTTCCTATTTGTGTGATAAGAGAGTTTTAGCCTTGTGCTGCTAACACTGCTTTCAAAGTGAACAGACTTTATCCTGGGCCTTCTGATGACCAAATGGTTCCCTGTGACTCCATGTCCAGTGCACTGAAGCCAGTGCATCCAACTACATTCAAGAGGTGGCCAAAAGATGGAAACAGTTCAGGCTTCCATATAGTGCACAAACCCCAAAGCCCTACCAGGTGGCCCAAACACCCCTTAACAAGAGCTTTAAATATGACCTGCTTGGAGAACGCAGAGAAGGCTTGTAGTGCCAGTCATCACAATTCAGGCTGCAGAATAAATACTATGGGGCTATGTTGCCTAAGAAGGCACAAGCTGGGCCTGATGTGTACAGCTGATACACAAGGCCTGCACAGCTCCATGCTATAGCAGAGGTGTGTAGAAACAGGACCTTACTTCACAAACACATGCTGCTTCTTTAAGACAAAATAGGTGGACCCCTATTTTGTGGGTCTGCGGGACTGAGGAAGAAGGGATGCTCAGCCCCAGCCACATCCCCACCTGACCAAGGTATCTGTGCTGAGGTAGCACCTAAACCTCAAGGCACTGGTCGAGGACTCAGGCTGCTGGCCCTCCAGAGAACACCAACAGCAAGAATGAGACATTCCACAACCAACACAGAACTAGAGGTACAGAGCAGGAACTACAGAGAGAAGCAGAGAGCTGGGAGTCCAGATGATTCTTACTGGCTTCTCAATGAGGTCAATGCAGGGCTGCAGGTCAAGACCAAAGTCAATGAAGTTCCACTCAATGCCCTCGCGCTGATACTCCTCCTGCTCCAGGATGAACATGGTGTGGTTGAACAACTGCTGTAGCTTTTCATTGGTGTAGTTGATGCACAGCTGTTCAAAGGAGTTCAGCTGCAAGGAGAAAATGGCATCAGAAACGCCTCTCCTACAAAGGGTCCAGGATCCCAAGGAAGAACATGGGGAAAGGATGTTGCAATCACCTCCATGATCTGCCTGTAGAGTGGGATCCAGGCCCTGCCCTGCCCCACCCCAGAAGAGGCCTTCACCTTCTGAGGCCTGTTGAGCTCTCTAGCCCTTCTCTGAATGATGTTACAAAATGCACAAAGTGAATTATCAAGAGAGGCATTGTATTGACTATATTTACCAAAACACAGAAGAGGAAACACATTGTGCTCCTTATGAACAAATATTAGCCATGGGCTTCACTTCTAAATACAGAGGTGACTGACTATAAATGACTCCAGTGGACCTCTACTGGACTGTGACATGGAAACATCTGGTGTCCACTGTTAACTGATCACAGCACTGCTAATAACTGTGGTCTGTGTACTTCATTAGTGAAAAAAATGCATGCCTTCAATGAGAAGTTAGTGAAAAATAAAGTTTCCTAAATCTAAGTTCATGGTTTCCCTGCAAACTACCGTGGACTGCAGATGAAGGATCCCATCAGCTTTTCCTATTAGATCTTAAAGCCTTCATGGGCAGGAACAATGTCCTATCCCAAGCTCAAACACTTGCTAGGAGAATAAATACCTAGGTACCACCTGCTCATGAAATCTCCAAGAGTCTGGCCCGAAAGGCCCACCTCTCCAAAACTGCTGGCCGCCAAAGGTTGTACACCTGTGTAGCTTAAAATACACACCAATGGTGCCTCCATTTAAGTAAGAGGGCCTACATAGGCAGCCACAGGACCATGACAAATCAGACTCTGAACTCAAGGAGATGGCAACTAAAAGGCCAAGAGGGCAGACAGCAACACAGACAGCTTACATCGAAGATCTCAAAGCCAGCGATATCCAGGATCCCGATGAATGAGGCACCCTGCCGCTTGGTCTTGTCCAGAGCCTTGTTGATGCGCAGCACCAGCCAGCGGAACATCCGCTCGTAGGTGGCCTTGGCCAAGGCCTCAATGGCAAAGTCAGCCTAGGAACAACACCCAGGGGAATGGAGTGTCAGACAGAAAAGTCTAAAAACCCTCATGCCCTTTACCTCAGTGACTTCACTACAGTATCCCCCAGAGAAGCAGCCTAAATATGGAAGAACAGGGAAAGATTCATGCTGACGTTCCCTGCGGTGCTGTTTATGATGAAAAAAGTTTAACAAACTACATAGCAGCACAGTAAAGCCAGACATGTGCAAAGACCTTTTAAAACAGAACAGGAACATAAAAAGTATCTACAAGAATAATAAAATACCAAGACTCATTTCAAAATAATGCAGCTGTGAGGAGGGTAGATAAGATTCATGATGAACCAAGACTGGCCATCTGCTCAAATTGCCTCATGACAGGCACACAAGGGTCAGCCCATTTTTCTCTTGTTTTGCTTGTCTGAAAAGTTCCATAATAAAAGGCTTCTTAGAGGCACAACTAAAGTTAAGGGGGTTGGGGGAAGAAAGCCTGTAGGAACTAATAATCAGCCTCGAATAAGACAATATTGTTCCTTCTGACTTTTCTGAAGTGTTTGTATAGCAGTTTCTAATTTTAAAAAAATAAACAACAACAACAACAAAAAAAAGGATTTCTCCTTAATTATAATGGACATGAACGGTTGGCAGCAATTACACACACGGTCCTTTGAAAACAATGCTCTTGTCTTTCCTACAATGGCTCTGTGCAGGAGCAGTCACAGACTGACAGCCATGCAGAGTGGGATCCTTTAGAAAGAGCCTTAATGGATGCCATCTTCTAAGTGTTGGCTCCTTAAAATCCTATGACCAGAAGAGCCATAGCTAAAGTTAGAAATTAACAGAGGGAAGAGGCCTGGCCTGGGAGGCCTCCAGGCCCAGGCATGGCAGGCACAGTCGCCTGGCACAGACTGGAAATCCTCCCACTTGTCGCTCAGCACATGCAGAAAGGCAGCAGGTGGAAGAGAAACAGCCGCTTGGCCTGAGTGCCAAAGACTACAGAGGCCGCTACCGGGCACCAGCAGCCACGCTACAGAAACACTTCAAGCCTCACTTTTAAGTAGAGACAGGAAGTGCCACCATCCTTGACTACTAAGGAGCCTAAAACTGCACTTCCTGGGCATGAGGCCTTGGGCATGTCCCTTAGCTTCTGATGTTCTCACTGGGGTGTCACCTTGATCCCTGCAGTGCTGAGAACTGAATGAGGGACCCTGCTCAGCTACAGAAGCATCTGTCTAGGAGGTATACAAGCACACACACACACACACACACACACACACACACAGAGGGGTAGACACACAAAGAGAGCACAACGTACCTGCTCTTTAGTCTGAGCCTTCTGCACATAGTCTCGGCCCACTTTGATGCGTGGGGTAAGGATGCCTCTGGTGAAATCAGTCACATTGATCCCCAGGAGATGGGACACCTTTTGGGCAGCTGATATTTTCAAAGAATAAGAAAAAGAGGAGAAGAGGTTTAATTAGACCCTTAAGCAGCAGAGAGAGCTACAAAGGTAAATGTGTGGCCATGTGTGACCACGAGCATCAACTGTGTCTAGGCTCTTCCTTATTCACAGGGCAGGCATGGCGGCCTTTACCTCCTCCAAACCCAGGGGCAGCTGATTCTAACTGGAGGCTCCAAATCGGTGTGAAAGGAGGTCTCTATCCAAAACTAGGCCTGTATGGAGGTAAGGCCTGAGACACAGCAGTACATGGTCCCATAGAAGTATCTGACAGAAGCCACACAGCCCACATTAAATGTTTTGAGAAACCATAAGACCATGTTAATGCTCAATAAATAGGCTCAAGACTCAAGGAAATAATAGTGGCTGCATAAAGCAAAGTAACACAACCTGCCACACTCAAGGGCAAGGCTCCTCACTTTGGCCCTCAAGCAGAAATCACTACTAAGAAGGACAAGTGGTTTGGCATTAGAAACAAATGAAGGAGACCCTGGTCCAGGAGATCAGAAGGTTTTCTAGCTCGCTGATGCCTACTGTGTATTTTACATCTATACAAAAAAAACACACAGAGAAAAGGGTACAATGGGGTACACCTATAATCCCAGCTACTTGGAAAAGACCAGAATATCATGAGTTCAAGGCCAAGCTAAGCAACACAGTGAAATCCAACTCAAGAAAACCCCCCCAGAACTAAAAGCAAAAACCAGAGGGCTACACAGCCACAAACAAAATTCAAAAGAGGCAGGTTTGGACAGTCCCTATGAGCTGCCACAAGATTTGGCTGGGTTTTCCCACAAAGGTGTAACTATCCCTTTTTCTTCTCTCTGTCTTTCTCTTTTGGATGCCAGCCAGGGCCCAAGAATGCTTTCTAGTACTGTGGGCATCCTCACTCTTCCTCCAAAGCTCCCCTCCATCCACATGTGGCTGCTCAGCCACCACGTGACTGACCTCCATGCTGGCTTATCTCAAACACCACGGCTTTCTTCCTCTTCTCCCTCCTCCTCCAGGGAGCTGCCATTTAACAACGTGCCTTCCCTGAGGTTTTTCTTTTAAATTCCCTAACCTTTGGGCTTCCTTACTCTTTTACTTTTTCTAAAGTGCCCTCCCCTCCACACGCCTGCCTACTCTGCTGACTTATTCCAAATGGCATGGCTTTTTCTCTCTTCTCGTCACCATTTTCCTCCTCTGGGCAGCTGCTGAGATATACGGTTTACCTGCCCAAATGTTTTGTTTTAAACTCTAATAAATGGTTCTCAAGTTTCCATTTGATTCTGTTCTTAAAATCTTTTTATTAATGATACTAAGAACCACAAGAGGTTACCCCGATTTCCCTGATATCAGAATGATCAGGGAGCTCAATGACCTGAGAATCAGGTCATTCTCAGCTACATAACAAATTCAAAGTCAGCCTAGGCTTCCTGAGACTCTTTAAAAAAAAAAAAAAAAAACAGGTCAGTAAGATGGCATCTGCCACGAAGCTAACAGAGTTCAATCCCCAGGCCTCACGTGGTGGTTAAAGAGAACCAGATCCCTCAAGTTGTCCTCTAACCTTCACAAGTGTACCATGGCATACACATGTCACCCCCCAACACACACAAATAGACAGACATCTAGATATCTAAACAGCAGATGGATGGATGGATGGATGGATGGATGGATGGGTGTGGACGTATAAATGGATAGGTAGATGGACTGATGGATGGATGTATCAATAGAAGGGACAGATGTAGGGATGAGTGGGTAGGTGGGTAGATGGGTGGGTGATTCAATGGAAGCACAGATGAATGAATATGTGGGTGAAAGGAAGGGAGGAAGGGAAAGTGGACAGAGGGATACGTAGGTGGTCAGCTGAGCAAAGGTAATAAGACATAAAATTAAATGAGGTTTTAATATTTAAAAAAGATCTCTACTTCGTTGTTAAAATACACAGTTTCATACAGAAAAATTCATTTTAAGGCAATTGACATTGAGACGTTTTCACATGCATTTCTAATCTCTATATATATGACTATTACTGGTCACAGTCGCTTACTTTCTGAGTTCCTTGGCATCTGAGTATGAATATAAACTCGTCAGATAGACAGCCTTCCTCTCCCACTAGTGCCTCCAGGACTTTTTTTTTTTAATTTGCTTTCTCTAAGCAAATCCATGCCCAGGCACCTGGCCCCACAGTTCAGATAAGAAGGCTCTGGGTATTACCTGTGTTGTCAGGCATGGATGCCTGGTCAGTGTTCCGCTCCTTCTTGAAGACAATGTTGCCAAGCTGAAGGACTCCTGAGATGACCCGCAGCAAGCCTTTGGTGTTCAGAAAAGGCAGGTCAGAATGGAGAGAAGTTGGAGGAAGCCCCGGGTAAGGGTAGCCACTCCCCCGGGGATCCTTAGGCAAGCCAAGAAGGGGTACTACACACTTACTGGGGCCCAGAGTATCAGGCCTAGTCTAATGGTGTGTGACTTGGCTGCCCTGGAAGGTTCACTACCACCACCAAGCTGGCCTCTGTCTCCAGCCTTCTCACAGACCTCAACTTTGCAGCCCTCTACTCAGACACAAGGTTTGATACTCAGCCTTTCTAAATCTGGAATAAGGATATGCTTCTAACCCAGGGACAACTGCTTGCCTTTACAAATAAAGTTTTATTGGAACATGGTCATACCCATCTGTTTACATGTCTGTGGCTGAATAAAAATGCTCTAACCCTAACCCTTACTCCACTCTCCCATGACACTCTGTCCAAAGCAAGGCATGCTCCCAGACTTCAAGCAGGCTGAAGATAGGACACAGGCCTCTTCACACTCCTTCAAGGGAGTCTCTCACTCCAACTGCTACTCATACTTATTCTGGGTATCACCAATACCAAGAGCCTATCATTAGCTTCTTCCTATTCCCTGGAGCCAGAGCAGAAACATTCTACACAAGGCCCAGCAGTTAAACTCTGTCCTCTGCTCCCTCTGTAAATGTCTGTGGTGTCACCAGGAACCAACTCCAAAGCTCAAGCCCACCCTTTGAAGACTTCATCCAGTCTCCATGGGCTCCCCAGTGCCAGAGGTAACAGGAAACTGTCTGTACCCACCCCCCGTGCCCCAAGGACCCCGGGCACATGTCAGCCACGTCCCCCAAGGTCCTGCCATACCCATTTGTTCATCTTCTGGAATGCCCATAATCCTCATGGCCTCCATTGTTTCCTGGAACATGTCCTTGTCTTGTTGCCCTGGGATGGTGACGTGCCCATTGGACAGGAAGCGATACTTATTGTATGGTTCCAACAGGAGATCAGCTGTGAGAGGAAGAAGACAGGTGTGGTCAGTGAGGTGTTGAAAGCACAGGCTCCAGGCAATGCTGTGACCTCCAAAGCTTTGCAAAGCAAACAACCTGAACCCAGGACCCTCTGGGAACTGCAGTCCATTCTGCCAATTTCTCAGCAAATAAAGCTGACACTCACAGAACATATAAGAGCATTGGGGCCCAGGAATTAGCAGCCCTGCCTATGACAAGCTCTAGACTCTTTCTGCAGTGCTGTCCTCAAGATGATCCAAGGACAGAAGCCCTTCCCACTTCTCCCAAACCAGCCAGTGTTCCATGTCTCTAGGGGCATGCAACCTCATCCTAGCAGGATCCACGGCACCACAGCCCAGAGGCCCTGACTCACTCTTCAGGTGCTCCCCGGCCCCAGACAGCAGGTAGTAGAAAATGTGGAAGGTCCGCTCCTCCTTAGCTTGGCGAATGGCACGAGATTTCTCCAAAAGATCTTTGAAGATGTTAAGGAACAACACAAGTCAAGAAGGCAACCTCTCTGCCTTCCTCTCATCTCCATCAAAAGGAACTGAACCTCACTAGGAGGAAAGAATGGTACAAAGCAATGCAAAGTCCTCAGGCGGGCTGCTGCTGCTCTAAGAGTTCACATACCAGCTAGCCTTGTCTGCTTAAAGGGGTCCTGCTAATTAATGAATGACCACAGGCTGCCCTGAGATGGTGCTGGGGAGACACAAACAGCGCCCCCGGGGCCACCACCCCTCTGAGACCCCACTGGGTGATTTTTATTAGTTCCTCCCAATCCAAGAACCCTACTCTCTGAGCTCTGTAGCATGTTTCCAGTTGCGGTTCCTGGTATTGTCCCAATACCACACAGAGTTGGAGCAATGAGCCAAGAAAGGCAAAGTGCTAAAATCAGAAAGCAGCTTGCCCTCTATCTATGGAGGCCACCTCCTCCCGCACAGCCCATCTCTTACTCAATCAGCCACAAGGATACAAGTCTCAATGTTCGCGCCCACAATGTAGCCATTGACATCAAAGTTGATGCGAATGAATTTTCCCTGAGGAAAGGCAAATACGGGCTTTAGAGACATGGGGAAAAGGAAGAGGCCCAATCCCAAGCCCTGTTCCATGTACACAGCATGCTGGAAGAAGTTGAGAGGCTGCATGTGTCTATGTGCCAGGCCAACGCACAGGTCTCAAAGGCACCAAGTTGATCAAAGTACCCAGCTTCCTTACAGAGGGGAAGCAGAGAGGAGAGACCTGCTGTCAGCAGTGCTCCTCTCCATGTGTTACCCGGCCCTAGGAACCAACTGGCAATGGGCTACCGCAGGACCCTGGATTCTAAATGGCAACTCCCAACTCCCTCACTGGCTCATCCCATCTTCTGTGAAGGAGGCTGAAGATGCTACTTATGGCCACTATAACTGAGAGGGGGTGGGGCAGGGCCATGCTGACCAGAGCCTGTGTACCAATTGGATGAGGAAGCACCAAACTCAAACCCTTCTTATTTGGGGCTGAAAGTACCCAGACAGGCCACATGTGCCATAATATCTACACAGTTCCTTCTGTCCCAAGAGTTGGAGCCCCACCAGCCAATACTCACAAATCGTGATGAGTTATCATTCTTCACCGTCTTAGCATTCCCAAAGGCCTCCAGGATAGGGTTGGCCTGAAGCAGCTGCCGCTCCAGCTCCCCCTGCAGAGGAACCCAGAGATTTGCTGAAGTCCAGGCAGCAGTGCAGGCTGCCAGGCCATCTACAGGCCTAACGTGCCAGAACAGAGGCATATAGGAGTCCTGTTAGCTGACACTCCAACTTCAGCCTTCCTGATGGGCCCCTGGAAACCCAGACTGGTCAGAAATCCACCTGAGAGGAAAGCAGGGAGCTCCTAACTCTGGGAACCATCCTTGGAGGAGCGTGTGGAGAGCAGAGAGTAGATAGTAGACTGAGAGATACTTTCATGCTGCCTGTCCCCTGGGACAATCTCACTCTGTACACAACAGCCACCTGCCCCATCCCTGTGTCTAATCCCCATATTTTCCCTTTATATACAAAGAAAAAAAATGAGTCAGATCCTCAAAAGACACAACCTCATCCCACCTACGATGGAGTCACCTGCACTGTCCCTACCACCCTCAAACCTCCTCCTCAGCAGCTTGTCTGCATGTGTGAACAGTAAAGCCCACTTTACTTCATCAATAATTTCCACAAACCCTACTTGTGGACTCCTGGGGCTTGATGGTTGTCAAAAGAAACTCTCAAGCTTTCTTGTCCCTGGATGCTATGATGCTCAAAGTAGGCAGAAAAGGCAGCCTTGTTTCATAGATATGGAAGTGGGACTGGGGTAAGAAGAGAACAATTTGTTCAAAGTCATCCAGTCAGCAAAACTGGTGATCAAATTGAAGTCTTTGCCGTCATCACCATCAGTCACTTTGACATCCTGCTGTCTTACATGGGGAATCTGCCTTGTCAGGTCAGACCAAGTCTACAAGCAGCCATCATCCTCCCCAGCCTGCCAGGTAACAGTCAAGACTGGATAAGGAAAAGAAGGTCTCATTCCTCATAACAGCCTCACTCACACCAGGGCCAGGCAGACTTGGCATTTATTGGCAGGGCTGGAGAGAAACCAGGGCTTTACGGTAACGGTGGCTGCCGGAGAGGGATGAAGGGAAACCTGGCGGCAACAGCAGATCTCCTAGGAGAGGCAGGGAACCTGGCGGCAACAGCAGATCTCTCAGGAGAGGGAGGGACATCAGTCTTCCAGTACATCTCTCTGCGGGGTATCAGGGACACTCTGGTGTGCAGCCAAGACAGGCTAAAGTGCCACTAGAGCCCAGGAGGAAACCAGGAGGAGCCTCATCCTCCTCCTCCAGCCACCTCAGCCAGAGAGCCTCCCAAACTAGGGAAGTTCATCTGTGGCTGGGTCAGGTAAGTGAAGGGAGACACTCTAGGGCCTTTCTCCTAAGGAGGGTCAGCAAGGCTGGGCCAAGAGATAGGGTTAAGCCCACAGACAGGCTCCATATGTACATTTGACACCAGCAGTCATGAAATGCCAGGCTCCCTCTCACAGGCTTTGGGTGGGCCTAGGAGTTGACTTACAGACAGCCCACAGGAGCCAGATTTGGACAGGAGCTGCTCCCCACCCAGTGAAACTTCTCTCAAAGCACAGGCCAGGCTGCCAGGATGGCTGAGCCGCTCCCGTTCCCGCAGACAGAGTGTGGCCCCACCAGAGTCTGTGCCTGCCTGGCACCACATACTGTTGCTGTGGAAAGTGGGATAACTGAGCCAACTGGGAACAATTGCAGAGCCCACTCCCTGTTGCCAGTGGCAATAGCTAACCTATGGAGTTTGCTTTCTGGATATCTAATTGGGCACAAGAGAGACTAATTTGTGAATGAAATTTGAGTAATATGAAATGATGTGGTAGTATATGATCCTAACTTTGGAATTACCAGTCTAGTTTCTGAAAAGCTCAGAGTGGTATTCCAGCCATACAGCCAGTACATAAAAAAACAAAGGGGAGAGGGTGATGGGCCCCTGCTCAGACTACAGCAGGAAGTCCCAGACAGTCCTCTTAAGTAAGCTCAGCTATGCTAACCCACAGTCCTGGCCAAAGACACGTGTTCTTTCTGGTGGACTTAGAATGGTAGAGTTGGTCACTCAGGTAAGAGAGCTCTCTGCCAGAGATGCCATGACAGGCCTCCATTGTGAGATCAGTCATCAGGTGTGGCAGAGAAAACAGCCACACTGGACTGGTCAGTGGCTTTACACTGAGTGTTCACTGAGTGCCTGAGCTGTGACTGGACACCAGAGGCAATCACTCTAGCTAGAGGCAAAGTCAGGCAGAGCGCCCACCACATACCAAGTCTTCACAGCTTTGCTCGCTTATCATCCTCAAGCCCCGTCCCATCCCCATGTGCAGTCTTAACTGTATACTTGGGGCCTGCCTTTCCTCTACAGCTGGAACCCAAACATAAGAGGCATGGGGCGCCTTCACTGCCCTCTACTGGGGTCTTGTCTCCTGTCCTTCAGGCAGGACTCCAGTGTCACCCTGAGAACCAGTCACACACCAAGTATTCAATAAATGGCTGGGAAATTGCTTTTACTCCAAATTCAGAGACAGAAAACCACAGCTCGAGAACTTCTAACCTCACAGCTCTGTTTTTAAAATAGGCCTACTATAAAGAATGGAAAATGGGGGGTGGAGAGAGAAAAAAATTTTATTAGCTTCTAAATATAACTCCTGACACCCCATGGAAAAAGTTTCAGAAAGTCCCAAGAAGCTTAGCACATGGAAAGTTGCTTCTGGTCTGGTTCCAGAAAAGCATACGTACACACATGAGGATATTGTGTGGCCTAAACTCCAAAGATGCATGCAGATACACACGCCCCAACTTACTGATGAATGCTGTGTATAGCATAGCATGGCATGGCAGTAAGGTGCAGCCACTGAGGGCAGGAGAGCTCCCCAAGTGACCCTGGCACCTAGAGTTCACAGGGCAGCCTAAGTGTACTTGAGAGGGATGAGGAAGGAAGGGAGGGAAAGAGGGAAAGAGAGAACACCCCTCAGCCATGCTTAACACTGATCACCCCCGTCCCAGGGAAACTCCAATTTGGGACCTCCCAGTCAGCTCGGTGGCAACAGATGAGAGGCTGGCCATCTGCATCTCGTGTGGACCACCAAGCATGTGGGACTCTGGGAGGGCAGGTGTGCATTCCACCATGCCAAGGTTAGGGCTCTACACAGGGCATGACTGGAATCCAGGCAGGACTGGAGTTCTGAGAAGAGCCAGGTGATGAGGTTGAACCCAGTCAGGGACTGTCACTTTGAAGTGCACCAGAGGCTGCTTAGTGTCACACCCAGCCCTCCTCCCAAGACAATCAGTGAGCCGAGCCTATAAGAAGAGTTCTAGCTGCAGAGAGTGACATTGTGTGGTGTGAAAAGCTGCTTAGGAAAATATACAGAATCCAAAGGGCACACGATGGCAGAACACGCATTCCCGGTGCAGAACGTGCAGTAAACGTGCAGCTCACCTAGCCAGGGTACTGCTGAGTTCCACCAAAATCCACCAGGGGAAGAGGGAAAAAAGGAAGTGAGACGACTTTCCACCTGCCCTTCTCACTGCTGGGGGCTGTCCTCCCAGAAATACTTATTTCACCAATGGGGAAAGCATATGGGGGTTTGAAGGCAGGCCTACCCAAGACCTTCTGCATCTCTCTCTGTCCACTTGAGTCTTAGATTTTTCTCTTCCAGATCAGAGGAGATGTACAATATGAAGCAATTAGCTGCCAGTACCAAGACTGCTGCTAAGCAAACCCTGCAATGGTTCCAGTGTCCATAGCAACTCAAGAGAGTTGGGAAGCCAAGGGTGGAATGGGCTAGCTAAGCACCAGACCACTCCCAGGACCACTAAGCTGCCACCTACAGATTTAAACCTAAGGCCTCCAGCTGTAAGTCCTCCGCCTTCACCACCCCACTTCCAAGGCAAGGAAACACTCACTCACCTGGTCCTTCTTGCTCTTGTGTGAGGAGGCCACATGTGCCAAGTACTGGATGACTTTCTTGGTGTTCTCTGTTTTACCTGCTCCAGACTCCCCTCTGCCAAGACAGATGAGGAAACTTTAGTAAGATGCGGCTACATCTCTGGGCTCCACCCCTCCTATAGCATGCCCGGCTGTCTACCATTCCATCCTACCAGTATACGCATGAAGGAGCCAACCGCAGAAAAGGGGACAGCAAACCAAAGTGAAGCTCTGCTCTGGAATCTCTCATTCCATTTCCCATGACCTTCTAGAGGCCAAACAAAAGTCAACTCATAGACACTGCCTGCCCTGGTCACTTGGCAGCCTTCACATTCAAATGTTTTAGGCATCAGGGGAGCAGCTGCTGACCTGGGGTCAAAGGCACTTATATCTGTTGCCTTGAAATCTCCCCTGGAGGCAGTTTCTGTGCCACAAACTCTTCCATCTCCATATTAAGACTAGAGTAGCCACAATCAGCCTGAATCGGATGAAGGAGGCCACCAGGCCATCGTTCAGGGCTGGAGGGCATGTGTCATGCTCAGGAGTTCTAGAGAGGCCAGCGGGAGCCTTCTGGGCTTGAGTAAGGAGCTTGTGGTGGTCCTCTGCTGCCACCTGTCCACTGCCACCTGAGTGCCAGCCTCCCGGTGGAGCACCTAGCTGTGAATTAAGCTCATGGCACCGTGGGCAGCAAATACATATCCCTGAGTCCTGTCCCCAGGGCAAGTAGAGGGGCCAGAACTCAGAATGAGACTATCAATCTGGCTTTCAACAGGATAAGAATATTTTTTCCTCAAGAATTAAGAGCAGAGCTGGGTTCAATACCCAGCACCACAAACAGAAACATCAGGAGCAGTAAGTAAGGTCCCTACTCCTTCAGAAAACACTTACGTGCACAAAATGGATTGGTCTTCCCGGTCTGCAAGAAAGGAGACATCAGGTTACTTCAGGCTGGAAGAAGACACACCTCCCTCTTCTGGCCTCCCAGAAGAGCAGTCCAGACAAGGAACCAAGAATCAAATGCAGCCCTAGGGGACCCTCCCAGTTCTCAGACCCAGAATGACTTTGAACATCCCTCAGAGGAGGGCATCTACGGTGGCAAAGTCCTGGGCAGCTACCTGACCTGAAGAGCTCGGACTGCCCACGCACACTGTCCTCTCTGCCCCATGAAACACAAGTGGTTTCACCTCTCCTGCCGCTCTCTAGAAAGCCCACCTAAGCTTTCACTGAGAGCTGAAGTGGGTCTGCCCCGTGTGCCCACTGGGGCAAAGGCCATCAGAAGAAAGCCCATGGCAACATGCCCAATACTGTCCCCATTTAAGTAAAGAACACTGTTTAAAATGGGGGCAGGCAGCAGGACAAGGCCTGGCACTGCAATGAGACAGCTCTGGTATAAGACCCTGCCTCATACAGAGTATAAGACCCAAAACAGGACACAGCCTTCTCTGAGTCCTGTCCACTCCTCCATGTAGTAGACCAGCATGTGTGTCAAAGGCACAGGTAAACATACAAGCGTGGTGCCTGCCTACAATGATACCAGTGTAAAGGGAATCAGAGAAGAATGAACACTCCTGACATGTGTCTGTTAACAGCTTACTCTCTAAGCAGGTGGAAGGAACCTCCAACAGCCACCCTAACTTCATGAACCATTCATCGAGGAAGGATATCAATGTTCCCTCTTGCATGTAGGGAAAACAGCACTGTCCTGCACTCTGAAAGCCAGACTGGACAGTCACACTCTGGAACAATCTACTGACCCAGGTTGATACCAAGTGTCTAGTCTTAAGCACCTGTGAAAACACAACCATCACCTTTTTTCCATCCTGTTCCATACTATAGAGCACTCTCAGCTCCCATGGAGTCAAAGGGCTGAACCCAGCATTAGGGGACTGCAGAGATTGCAGGTCTCCCTCCACTTCCACAGCACAAGGTACACTGGCTACTCAGTCCCCTTCAGGATTACTTTGAGAATTATAAACTCTGTGAACACAGGGAGTCCCTGAAAGTTCACTTCTTACTTCCCCATCACGAAATCTCCATGATGGGGTGGCAGTGACGGCGGGAGGGAGCATGAGCACTGGGAGCATCAAGGGGCACTGTGGCGTCTTGGATGCTGGCCACTCCTGAAAGGCACTCAAGCTCATTCTCCAGCTCAGGGCCCAAGTGAAAAGACACTGGGAGAATGACTCACAGCTTTCTGTGTGCATGGCCTCAGACTCAGAATTAGCCATCCAACACCACACACTGACCAACCAGGTCACCTACCCTCTTGGACTGCCTTCATCTCAACAGCACATAGGGCTAAGTACACGCCATGCCTGCTCTGTCCGCTGTCCATGCGGAAGGGCTGATATGACTGTGAGGTCAGCATGAACTATATGGTTGTTTTAAAAGAAAAAAAAGAAAGGATCACAGAGTGGGAGCACAGAAGGAGACTGGTCACTAGCATTCACAAACACGTCCCACCTTCCCACATGCAGGCAGGGAGAAGAGGGAGGAGGTGGTAACAACCTCACTCCCTCGTGTCCTATGCCCCCGCCACCGCAAAACAAAAAATGAGCCCTTCAAGACTGCCAGGCAAGGCAGGAGACAGAGCTCAGCAGATAAGATAGGGAGGAATACAGAAAAAAACAGAAGGTGGCCAGGGATAGGCTGAAAGACAGGGTTGTGTTCATCCTGTGCTTCCCAACACCAGTGAGGCAGCCAATAGGCTACATAAAACATTTCTGTCATCCCAGGCCCTGCCCTTCCCCCAGCAGCTCCCTGTGGTCGGCCCCAGCTGTGGCTGTGGGCATGTTTAGTCACCGCTCCACAAGCAGGCAAGAATGTACCTGCGCATGCTGGCAAGGCATAAGTAGCAAGGGCCTGGCGCTACCATAAAAGGAAACATTCTCCGTTCCTTCAAGAAGGAACCATTTCCCGGGGCTGTCCAAGCCCAATCCACGGATGGCTGGAATTCCTCTATGTGAGGAGGAGTCAGAGTCTCTGCTACTGAACAGGAAGCAGAGCAGCCAACACACACTGGAGGGTGTGCACACAGTACATATACACCTGAGGACATGGACATGTGTTCACAGAAGCAGACATGCAGACAGCTGTGCTCAGTCCTATATATACACAGATGTACAAAGGCATGTATACACAGCACACATGCACACACAGGCATACACCCTGGTAGACAAGGATGTGTGCAGACATGTAAGGGGCACATATGTATGGATACTCAGAGCAGCTCACATACACATTTCTGTGCAAAGAGACCCACAGTATACATATACACATGTATGTGTGTACACACATACATGCCTGCAAACACGCCAAAAGCTTAAATCTCAAATTCCTCATGAAACGTCAGCCTACCCATCATGCCCTGTCTTCCCCCTCTACTTCCCAAGGCCATCATGAACACATCTTGAACACACTTCAGAGGAATCCCAAATTGCTCTGCCACAAACTCTCCTGAGCAAATGCTTTCAAAAAGGAGACCTTCCAGGAGGCTTCCTCATCCTCACCTGTGGCATCCAAGCACCTTAGTGCTCCAAATGCACCTGTCTAAACTGACTCACAAATGGCCTCTTAAATCCGAAAGATCCTTGCAACACTTTCTAAATTTCAGTCTGAGATCCAACCTTTTAAGTGGCCAAATGAAGCCCTCACAAGTCCGGGCAGCAGAGGTGTGACTGTCTGTTTTGTCACTTTTTCCCAGATTGGTTCCTGTGCTCAGAGCAGTCCTTATAGGTAATGGCATGGTCAGAATGCCCAGCAAGCAGTGGGCTCTCGGCCTGACCCAGTTCACTCCACTGCCTGCCCTCCTGGGTTTTACAGCAGGGCACTCGTGCCATCAGCCTTGCCCCACACTGTCATTTCGGAGGCTAAGGACACCCAGAGACCAACAGAACCCATTTGTCTTGGCTCAAGTCCTTACTTAATCCTGCGTGGGCTAAAAGCTTCTCTGAAAATGTCCTTCCTTCCTTCCTTCCTCTATCCTGGGGTCTAGGGAGTTAAGGGCCATGAGCATAGTCCTATTCAGGAATGCGAGCTCTGAACTGCCCAGACCCCATCTCAGAGGATGTGGGCTGAGGCAGCACTGTGAGTTTCAACCAAGGTTTCCAGACCTCTCAACAGCAACCACCTTCGGTCAGAATCTTGTCGAAACCTGAGCAGGGGATGGTAGATGGCAGGGAGGGCTTCTTAGAGCACTTTGACAACCACTGGTCCATTCATGACCCAGAGCATTTAGAGAAAAAACCACTAGCTGTGTCCTTGGAGGCCTGGGTCCTGCCCTCCACTCTGTACTTCCCCCTAAGAGAAGCCTGCTGCCCTTGGCCTCTGGGAATAGAAGGGTCTGCTGTGAAGACCTAAGGAAATGCATGCCAAGACCCACTCAGGATGCTGTCCTTAAACACCCCTACACTGCACCATCAAGCTCCCCATGGAGCCTTCTAGAACCACAAGAAAGGCATTCATGAGTTACATACTCAGCAGCCAGGCTGTTCCCTCCCCTAACTAGTCTTTAAACCCCAAAAGCCCCAAGGCTGAGCCCAAAGAATGAGGCCATAGAGCACACATGGACACCCAGAGTAGACAGATTTCCAGCCAACTCAGAAGACTGCCTCAGGTGGGAGGAGAGACCCCGACTGCAGGTGTTTCATCGCAGGCATCTGGACCCTGACATGAATGTCTGGGGGCCTTATCACTCACTTCCTCCATGAGAAGAGCTGCAGTAGATTCTTGTCCATAAAAGGCCTCAAAGCTTGAGACTCACACAGTGGTGACATCAGCCAGACAGGAAGTACAGGAGGAAGGGAGCTGCTACTCAACTGACTCATGGCCAGATTTGGGGAAAATGCCTCCCAGGGGTTCCCACAGAGGGACTGTCATGGGGCCATAGCTGGAAGAGCACCCTGCCAAGGGACCCCACCTCCAGGTCCATTGGGTTCCTGGGAGCTGAGAAGTGGATATGATCAAGAGAGAACAACAGTGAACGGCTGCAGAGTGGGCAACATGCCTATATGGGTCAGGACCAATAGAAGAATCCATGGCAAACTGTCTCCTCCTCTTCTGCTCTGGAGAAAACACAGTAGTTCCCAAGGAAGGCTCGCTGTGTACATGCTGTGTTGGCACAGTGACCCTGCACTAGGTCACCCTCAGCAGACAACTAAGACTCCAGAGTCACTTCTCTATGGACTCCATCTAGATTTCAAGGAGTCAAAGCACAAAGAACTTCACGAAGCACATGTAAGGTGGGGCTCTAGCTCAGAACTGGAAGCTGGGAAGGCCTTAGGGAGGTCTAGAGAGCAGGCCACAAATGCTGAGGAACCCAATGGATTGAAGTCACAGGGCTGAGCTGAGAACACAGGCTGGGTCAGTCTCCATGTGCAGATGAAGGCCATGGACACTCTCATGATGGAAAGGGGCCTTTCAGCTGCTCTGTTGCCCTCTCCTCAGCCAACCCAATCACAGCTTGGGAGATGAGAGCTTGGGAAGTAGACACAAAAGTGAGAAAAACAGGTGCAAAATACCACTTCCTGTTAGCAGTTGCTGCAGACAGGCTGAGCAGAGACCTTCTGGAAGTACTGAAGTCTCCTGGCGGCCTACCTGCCCAGCAGGCAGCCCTTTAAGAAGGAGGCCCCCCAGGGGAGAGATGGCTCAGCAGTTAAGAACACTGGTTGTTCTTGCAGAAGACCCGGGTTTGAATCCCAGCACCCACATGGCAGCTAACAACTGTTAGCTCCAGTCCCAGGGGATCTGACAGCCTCTTCTGTCCTTTGCAAGCGTTGCACAACACGGGTGCACTTACCTACATACAGGCAATACACGCATACACATAAAATAAAAATAATTGTGGACTGCTAAGGTTGCAGTCCACCAAGTCCAGATAGGTCTAAGGAGCTCAGCACTATATGGAGGACTCCCTTTCTCAGCAGGGGGCTTCCCACTCTCTGCCTGACCTTATCTGGAAAGTGCCTCCAGGCACGGATGCCTGGCCTTAATTGGAACATGACCTTGGGCATAGTTAACAGCAATAAAACTGTCTCCAGGTTTTTTCTATATGATAATTAGGCATAGCCCTATAGTCGGATGATAGGATCCCCCTACCACATGTAAACAACGCACACTATGAACACCTATCAGCTGAAGCTTTGGCTGCTGCCTCCACACTATATTTTTCCCTGACCCCCATTGAATAAACGGAGCTGTATCACTGAATCTGACTCCTGGGAGGTTTTTTCCATCCATGCTCACTGGCCGTCCTGACCCCGTTCGTTGCTTCTGCTCTCTTTGTTTTCGTGGGTTGGTGGCCAACGGCCCATGAGGGGAGGGAGAGACCCACAGCTGGCGCCCAACATGGGGCTCCTGGAACACTCGGAGTTTGTGAATACCCCCTCTACAGTGGGTAGCAGCAGCTTTGCCTTGGCCATCCCACTCTTGAGGATCTGCAGTCTCTCCTCTTTCCTCATCTTACTTTTGGTCTGAGTCTTCGCGTGGGGACTGTTAAAGACGAAGGGGCAATTGAGGCTTTCTGATCAGGGCTACTCCTTGATGTTAGCTGAAGGCTCTTAGTCAACTACTCTGAACGGACTCCAACTGCCCAGACAGCCCTCCCGGGTATAGACAAAGACCTCCTATCTGTACATCTTTCTGATGCAAAACCCAGTCACACAATGACCAGTTAAATGCTCTTAGAGTGGTCACCAGTTCTTTGTTCTTGCAGAAGACCTGGGTTCAAATCCTAGCACCCACATGGCAGCTAACAACAGTCTGTAACTCCAGTCCCAGGGGATCTGACAGCCTCTTTTGTCCTTCGTGGGCATTGCACGACACCGGTGCACTTACCTACATGCAGGCAATACACGCATACATATAAAATAAAAATAATAAAATATTTAAAAAAAAAAAAAAAAAAGAAGAAGGAGGTCCCTTGACAATGTGGACACAAGCACACAATGTGGTCCAGGGCACACAAGTAGACCCAAACCAAGAGAGAAGCTCACTCAGCAGCAATACAAGGTATAAACAGTTGGGACTTGACCCCATGCCTCCATCCACAGTCTGTGTTCCTCAGGAAGACCTGGGCTTGACCCTGCCCAAGAAGCCCAGGCCCCAGGTGAAGAAGGCAAGGGCCAGGCAGCCCTCCCTTACTAGGCCCCTGGATGATTAAAAGGAAGTTCCAGGGGCTGCTCTTGACCTTCCCTGTGTTCAAAGTGAGTGAGGGTCCAAAAAAGTCTTCTCTTGGCCAAAAGGCAACCAGCAGAACTCAGGTAAGCAAGCTGCCTGTGCACAGGCAAACTGGGTCTCCACCTTTCTGGCAGCAAGGCTGAACGAAAATGTTCCCAGCCAGTTCTGCACAGGCAGCTGCAACAGGTTTGTCAGGCTGGAGGGAAATTCAAAAGCCTCACAAGTGCTCACTGCCCACAGCAACTGCACCAGGAAACTCCAAAGTCAGCTCTGCCTTGCTCTTACCCAACATCCCCCTTGGGGAAAGGAAAGGCAAGGTGAGAGGGAGCCCTTGGTGAATCCTGGAGAGAGAAGAAGCAGCCACAGATCATGGTTCTGCAGAAAGTTGAGCTCTTGGAGGAGGGAGCAAGAGAACAGGATAGAAACGCAGTAACACATGCACAGAGCCAAACAGATGGCTAGGCTATGTTCAGATCTCCCAAAGGAAAACCACTCAACTGCCTCCAGATGAGCTCAGTCAAACCTACTTGAAGGATACCTGGAGAGCCAACACTGAGAGGCAAACAGTACTGGTACATGAGGGTGTTCCTGAAGATGCCAAGGGCTGCAGCTGCCATACAGAAAGGCAGTCAGTCTAATAAGAGCTTTGCTGATGACTGCCAGGCAGAAGGTGCCTCAGGAGTCACATCATGGCCTTTCCTCTCAGCTTGGGCCTGGGCCCTACTGAATTTCTGGAGCAGCTCAAGGTAGACAGAAAAGGCTATATAAAGAGTCTTGAAGCCAAGGATGGCTTCCTGATCCCCAATCTGAACTGACTGCCAAAATAACATGTAAGGTCCTCAAGAATCAACTTTGGGCCGATACCCAGGGTCAAGACTAGAATCCTATAGATGCAGGCTGTCTGCTTGTTTATCTCTTTAGCTACAGTGAATTATTTTTGTTCTTATCTGATAATTTCATTCCAGAAAGCTGATGGGGACAGGGAAGCAGCTCTTTTCTCTGAATTCAGTACTGTCCAGCCCTGGCATGCTGGGCCACGGCTCCACCACACTCTCCAAGGCAGGACTTGGGAGAGTAGGGAGCACAGCACAGCAGGGCCACTGGGAATTAACAGGTGGGTTTATTATGTTTGCCTTTTTTGAGAAAGTGAGCTAGGGGTAGATGGACTAACAAAATTATTGGGTTAGTTTTCAGCTGCTCATAAAGTACCCAGTTCCAAAAGGGCTCTTTGTCTTTACTCCCCACTTAGCTGGCCCAGTTTAAAGCATGAGGGCCACTGGGCTGGACTGAAAACACAAGTCTAAAGCTGAGTCATGGAAAAGGACTGGGGATGTGAATCAGCAGAGCACTTGCCTAGCATGCTCAAGGTCCTAGGTTCAGTCTCCAGCATCACACACACACACACACACACACACACACACACACACACAAAGGAACACACAATAGGGATCTGTCATACATTCCTCTTCTAGAAAGAAGATTATAGAAATGAGAGCAACAGATTTAACCACATTATGATCAGGGCACTCACTTGAGGGCCAGACAGAACAGACACCTCCTAGCTCCAGTCCAGGATGGTAGGTGGGAACCTATGCATCTCAGAGCCTCTACCGGTCCCACCAGCAGTAAGGGGGACACTCTCCTGGAATGCCATGGAGGCCTCATCAGCCCAAGGCCTCACTGCTACAAGACTAGATTGACAAGTTGGAAGCCTGTCGGAAGATGCAGTGAAGTAAATTCCTGTGCCTGTGGCTCTGAGACTAAAAAGCTCACCTGGAGGAAGCACCTGCTCATCACCACCACTAAGGGGGCAGGAGGGCAGTGTCAGGACTAAGCACTGGGAAGGTTCCATGGAGGCCTTGCTTTCAGTCTCCTCCTATCCCTTCCCCAGGCACTTCTCTACAGCTACTCTGAGAGGCAGAGAAAAAAAGTCTGGATCTTGGTGCATTGGCATGTCCTGGCCAGGCCAGTTAGGAAGTGACAGAGCCAGAGTCCTACTCCATCCAGTCTGAATCCATTCTTCCCCACCACACCCCCTGATGTTTACAAAGCAGGCTTTCTCCCTAAAGTTGAAACCAAGAGGCCCAGCAGGCCCTTGGCTATGGCCTACAAAGTGTTGTGTAGTTGTTTAACCTTGCCGCTAACCCAGTAGCCCTCATGGCTCATAGAGCACATCACCTCTGTGTAGGGTCCTCACCATCATTGAGAGATTGGTACATCTGGTACCTCCTGGTACCAGTCAGCCCTCCTGTGGGCAGGGTCTGTGGTCGACATAGGTAGACAGGTACTCTACGGTACACAGACACAGGATATGGTCCTCCTCAGGAAGCCCATACTGCCTCCTGTGGCATACAAGGTGGCACAGGGCTGGCTCCAGACCTCCCCCACAGACAGTGGGGCCTTTGTGTGAAAAGGCTGGCAGAACTCAGACCTCCCGGCTGGCACATTCCTGCTTAAGTGGAGTCAGGGCATCTGTGGCTTCCCGTTGTTCCTGTTCCAAAGCTGTCACTCAGACCTGCTAATCCTGAAGCACTTCCCTGGCCTCTGAAGAACAAGGTGTTTTTCCTCAGGAAGACCTGGAAACCAGCTGGGAAGATGTGAAAAGCAAGAGAGGGAGGTCTCTCTCTCATCCCCTCTTAACTGCTAGGCTGCAGAAAAGATGAGGGGCAGCAGTGGCCATGATCCCATGTAACAGGAAATCAAGAGACCCCAGTTCCCACAGGTTAACACATCAGCTAACATACCTGAGTCCAGCCCTTCACCTATGAGCTAGAAGGACCAGGCTTGGATGGGCAGGTGGCACACTAGCTCCACTGTCACTGTTTACTCAGCAGGTCAGAGAACACCCAAGAGGAATACAGTTACTCACTGGGCCCTGAAGCAACTGTTCAGTGACCAACCACTTCTGGGGCAGCTTCCACAGAGAAGCAGAGGAAGGGTGGAGAGGAGGGTAGCACAGAGCAAAGGATTAAACCACTCAGAGTAGTTCAGGTCTGCATGAAAGCCAACCCTGCTGCTGCCTCCCCCAGAAACACTGAGCGCTCATTAAAATACCAGAGATACTGAGAGTGAACCAGACCTGGGACAGAGCTAATTAGCATAGCTCTTTTCTACCTGCTTTGAGAGATAACTGAGCTCAAGCCAAATTCTCCCACTGGCTATTTGGACACTCTCACCTTTGGACACTCTCAGCCACAGGGGAGAAGGCCCAGGGTACCACACACCAGCCCACCAGAAGCCTTCTACATACCACAAGGTACTGCTGCCTAGATTCTACAGGCGGCCCCTGTGGCTGCCCTGGGATACACCCTGTGCCCCACATGTTGGTGACCACCCAGCAAGGGGCAGTAACACAAGTTCAGGCTCTCACCCTTTGGTCTCAGTTCCAGAACCCTGAGGGATGACCCAACAAACCCAAGGCTGAAACACCCATTAACAGACATAATGGCAAAAGAATCAAATAGAGAGTGAGGGGGAGGGGAGCCATGCAAACACAACTTTAATTAAACCCAAGGCTGGACATTAAAACAACAAAGAAAACTGCAGGCACGACTGGGCTGCCATGACTGTATACTGACACATACCAACCAGGCTTGCCATGAGACCGACCTCCACAGTGCCTTCCCTGACCACTCCGCCATAACTTCCATGAACTGGATCCAAGACACCCGACACCTGTTGTGTTGCACAGGCACCAGGTATCACCAGGTATCGGCAGCAACTTACCTTGTTATACAGCTATGGCCCCAGATCTGTCAGCAATATGTCTCATCTCTCTCCCAGGATGCAAGGGCCTCCAGCAGGAGGATGGACTGAGGATGGACCAAGCCTCCTGATATTCTGGCATTTTCTATTACCCACCTACAGGACCTAAGTCAGTAAGCATACACTGCCATGCCCTATCCCATGTCCCACAACAGATAGCACTGGTCTAACCCAGCATTCTTTGGCATTGAACTCATGCCAACACAAGATCTAGGCAGCCACTACCGATCGACAAGAATTGATAATCAAGAGTAAAACCAATCTATAAAGCTTAATCTAGGGATTTTCATCTAGGGACAATTTTGTCTCCTGGGGAACACCTGATGGCAATGTCTAGGGATACTTTTTGTTCTCACAACTAGAGAGAATGAAAAGAAGCCAGAATGCTGCTACGCATCCCAGTGTCCCAAAATAATGTTAGGTTTGAGACAGCGAGGCGAGGCGTACTCTGACAAACAGGTAAAGTGGAATATAATTTATCATCCAAACCAGGAAACTTTGGAAAATGGCATGAGGCACTGTTGCTAAGAACTGCAGGACAACAGACAGCAGCAGGACTGTGGATGCAAACCCAAGCACTAAGAGAAGAAAGACGAAAGATGGAGGAACCAGAGCTTGTCTCATAAAAGTCCCCAGACCAAAAAACTGCCAACTGCCCTATTTGACAGAATAGATGCTAATATGTCACCAAGCCACAGCTAGCTCAGGAAGGAAGCCTTTGTCTAGGCAGAAAGGAACCTGCTGACCATACCTCTTAAGACATAAGTAACAAAGCAAACCTGCCCCCACAAGCCAGGTGAGCAGCATATTCTAAAACTTTACCCCAAAACAAAGTAACAGACTCCAACAGCCTGAAGACCAAGGCTCCACCTACAATACGGCAAGAATCTGGGGTCCTCCTTGCAAATACTCAAGAGAACCATGGTATCACAAAACAGGCAACTTCTAGGACTAACTTCCTCCCCTTCCCAAGAACAAGACATCTTCTGCTAAAGGCTTTATGGATTCACATGTGTAGCAAAAGGAACTTTCCAACAGCTTAGAAATGTACATAGTAAGCCAGGAGTGGTGGCACATGCCTTTAATCCCAGCACAGAGGCAGCAGCAGGCAGATCTCTGAGTTCAAGGCCAGCCTGGCCTACATAGTGAATTCCAGGCCGGCTGAGGCTACAGGGAAACCCTGTCTCAAAAAGACTTAAAAAAAGAGTACTTAATAAGCCCCACATGAGCACTGAAGAGCTCCAGCAAGCCTAACACAGAAGGCAAGTGGGGAAGCCTCTCAAGTGGAAGGTAAGACAACATGTGGACCCAGCAACTGTGTGATAAACTCGTCCCTACTCTGCCATTCCTCCTGGGTTGCCCATGGTTTGGGCTCCTGTTCCCACTGAGGCTGTTCTGTTATGGACAAGACAAGAGGCTCCATACTCATTACTCCCCCTCCCCCCCACCTGAGGCTGTTCTGTTATGGTCAAGACAAGAGGCTCCGTATTCATTACTTTCTCTCTCTCCCTCTCTCTCTAACTTCCAAACCATGCAAGTTTATGCACTCCTTCCCCAAACTTTTTTGTTGTGGAATAAATAAATATCAGTCACTCTCTTGGGAAAAGTCCCACAGGTTATGTGAAGAATGTCTGAAAGTCCAAGTCCAATTGACTGTGCCCTGCTCTCATAATAGCCTAAAGGAAAGCAAGCCTGATTGCAGGAAAGTGCCTCAAGTCCCCAGCACAAGTCTGAGAACATCCCTCTAAGCAGCCCACACCTTGGGAAGACCCCAAGTGCACGTCTCGAATTATGCCACTGGAGAGCCAAGGGGAAAGTGATTCATAACTTCTAGAGACAGAGACTCAAGAGTCCTCTGGAATCCCACAAAATGCCCTTCCACCAGACTGTTCTCATTAGCACTTTCAAACAGACATCCTACTTTAAAACTAAAGGGCCGGCGTCCATAAGGAATTCTGATAGACATGAACCTAAGCCAAAGGCTAGGCCAAACTTGCACATGCTGCATAATTAATAATCTTGATAGTAAAATACCCTCTCCACAGCAGTGCTGGTGGAGTGAAAAACCAAGGGTGCCATTTTAACCTAACCAAGGCAAAGCTGCTAGGGCATCACAACCACTGCCTGAATAGACCAACAAAGAATGTGTAAGAAGCCACTATGGGCACAAGGTAGGGGCTGCTGCCCTGCCTCAGAGTTTGGTTTGAGTTAGGATTATACGTGCCAGGGCCCTGGCTACGTGCTAAGAATATAAAGGTGGCATGAGTTTGGTCGGTATTGAGGAAAGGAAAGCTTAAGTTTAATTGCCCAAGTCAAATAAAGCACTGCTAGACTTTGCTGCAAATCTAGTGTGGATCTTCTCCCCGGGGGCAAAAAGCTTCAATCACATTTTTAGAAAAAGAGTAATGACTCTCCAGGCCCTGCATGCAGAGGGAACACTATAAAGCTTTGAAGCAGAAAGATCTGCTAGAGAAATGCAAGGAGCTCCTTACAGCCAGCAGGTTGGGGAGGTGGCTAGGCTGCCAGGTATGAAGGGCTATGCATGTTGCTAAGAGTGTGGTCTCTGGGGCAATGGGGATGAGAGGATGCAGGGGCTTCCATGATCTATCAGCATTCACAGTAGAAAGGTGGCCTGCTAGCAGAGGCAGAATAGTGGTTAAAAGGCCACACAGCAACAGGACAAGCAAACGGTTGTGGAAGCCAGAACTAAGGCCAGGGCCATGAGGAAGGAAAAGGATGGAACCAGAAATATTAAAAGAGTTGAGTGAAGTCACAATAGTGGGGGCCACAGCTGTAATACCAGTACTCAGGAGGCTAAGACAGGAGAATTGTGAGTTCACAGCCAGCCTGGGCTATGTAGTTGAGACTTTGTTTCCCCTAATTTGGGAAAAGGAATGAGGAGGCCTGGAGAAATGCCAACATAGGGGAGCGGGAGTGGCTAGTGGTTGAGACTGGATGACAGTGCCAGTCCTTAGCCAGGCAGCAATGGCCTTCAGTAGGTGAGACCACCATCCAGGGGAACACTCAAGAGTAAGAAGCTGGGAGCTGAGGAGGAGCCTAGGAAGAACACTCATGGGCAGAGATGGGAGCAATGGAGACACCCAAGTAGATGGGGGAGGCAGAGGCTAGGGGAGCAGACAGAGAGATATGGGAAAGGAAAGGCCTTCAGCAGGGAGTAGAACTGTCCAGTACCAGAGAGCGTTCCGGTAGGGATGGGAGCACAAAGGGCTGAGCAGTAAATAATGGGTGACCTATCAGACCATTTGGCCAGGAAGTGGCCAAGGAGCATGATCAGGGGGCAAGAAGGAAGCTGGGAGCAGACGTGCCCTCCCAAAGCACCTCACTGTGATGGACACAGGATGCATGGGCAATCCGAGGGGTGCGGAGGCCAAGAGAGACTGCACATCTGCTCTTTAAAGATGGAAAGCAGGGCTAGAGAGATGGCTCAGCAGTTAAGAACACTGGCTGCTCTTACAGAGAGCCTAGGTTTGAATCCCATCCCCTACATGGCAGCTAACAACTGTTCCTAACTCCAGTTCCAGGAGGTCCAACACCCTCTTCTGATCTCCGTGGGCACTGCATGGTATGGGTACACTTACATACATGCAGGCAATACACTCATACACATAAAATAAAAATACTAAATATTTTAAAGATGTAAAGCACTCAGGAACATTAGCAGCTGTGGGGAAAGAAAGGAAGGGAAAGCAAACTGTCTAAAGGGCCTAGAATAGACGAGAAGATGTGTTGGCAACTCTTGAAGAATGACAAACAGGGAAAACAATTAAGAAGAGTACTCTTTAAAGTCTGCAGAACATTCTATCAATACATAAACATGTCCTTTGTCTAGGCAATGGCCCTTTCATGTGATGACACATGGGCATCTATGATATACTCCTCTATCACTAGTCACTAGATAAATGGGACACCAGATATGAATTAGCTCCTGCAAAGGTGTCCCTGACACCACTGGTAGAAATGGAGGCCCTGAGAAGGCCAGGCCCTCGAGGTCCTCACTGCCCCCCAGCACCCACCTTGCATCATGCTCCTGTAGGCACTGTCTGTGATAGCATAGATGTGGGGCGGCATCTCACGCCTCTTCTTGCCCTTGTACATTTCCACAATCTCTTCTGAGTAGATGGGCAGGTTCTTGTAAGGATTGATGACCACACAGAACAAGCCTGAATAGGTCTAAAGAAAGCAGCAAAGAGAATGGGTTAGCAAGTCTGGTTCTCGAACACATGCAAACATTGTGGCAAAGTGTCTGCTGTTTCCAGGCCATAACTCAGTCTGGGATGAAAGTACTCCTTGGTGTCCTCGCCCTGCTAAAGCTGAGGCACATCCTCACCCTTTCTCAACACAGGCAGCTGTCAGCTTTGTTTGCTAACAAGTGTCCATCAGGAAAGATCCGTGGCAAAGCAGACAGAAGTCCAGTTATAAAACTCAGATCCCAAAACAATGAGATGTGTGTGTCATCGTGAGAGATACACCCAAAGAGAAGAAGACTCAGATGCAGCCAGAAAACTACAAAGACACACACATTCTACACAGGACTCAAACTTAAACTCTTCCAAAATTAGGAAAGCTCATCATGCTCCTAAATCAGATCCTCTGTTACTGAAAGTTGCTCTCACCCTGACATTCCTGTGCAAATCTATCAAAAACATAAAAGACTATTTTTGTGTCCCCTGAAAGCCTTCTCCAGGAAGGGGAACTCAATTTATCAACAGCCCAGGGTTAGGGTTTAGGGTTAGGGTTAAGAGTTAGGGTTAGTTAGGGACAGAGGTAGGAGTAGGGGTAGTTACAGATGTTTGTTATCCCAAACATAGTATTTTAAATAGATTTTATAAATGAGCTATTTTATATACTATAAAAGCTATTATTATATAGTATAGTATTATATAATATATAAAAGGTATTTTATATACTATAAAAGATGATTGTGGAGCCACTTCCTATGGTGAGCTTGCATCTTTCCTCCACTGTCTTGGAGAAACCCACACTGCCTTATAAATACTATTTCTTCTAATAAAGTTCCCGTTCCTTTTCCTTACAAGGTTCTGCTCCTTCCACCAAACACACAAACAGCAGGCTCCTAACCGCTACATGAGAACCACCCTTCCCCAAGAGCACCCAGGTGGCAGGTAATCAGTGGAGCCCGGAGGACCGGGCTGTCTTTAAGCAGCTGAAGCAACCTCAGCACCATCTTCTAAGGAAAATGGGTCTCAGGCTGAAGGCTGGGGAGCAAAGCTCAGTACCCCAGACTTCACATCAAAACTGCAGCCCTGCCTCTGCTACGGGACAATTGAAGGGCACAAGGCATGAAGCCATGCTGGGAGCAAACGCCGGCCTCAAGAAAGCCAAAGCCAACCTCTGTGGTCTCAGGGGCCAGTTCTCTGAGCATCTTACCTTCTGCTTTCTCATTCCAAGGTGCCTGCACCTTCATTAGTCAGTTTCATCCCTGATCCAAGAGAAGCCAAGCCCTAAGCGCTGCATCAGCTCAGCCTCTTCCACCTGTACCCTCTCCAGTAAGCTGTACTGGCTCTTCCAGCTGAACCAAAGACAGGGTCCACACAGAGTCAGGTGTGAAGACAGAGGCTCCTCCCTGGCACTAGCCAAAGGCTTTTTGTCCTTGGAACTGCCAGCAGTAATTAGACTAAGGACAGCCTAGGACAGCCCACTAACCACACACTGATGTGCTCAGGAAAAGCAGCTGACCCAGACACTAACAAGAGGGTCTGGCTGCAGGCGGGCTTAAGGGGGGGGGTGAAGCGGTTGTGCTCCAAGAGGAAAGGTTTTATCTTGGAGGAAATTGCTACACAGCAGGAGGGTCCTTAACTATTGGGCTTTCTTGCTGAAGGGACCCAAATTACTCTCAAGACCTGTCAAAACCTAAACCTAGCCACTTTTCTGCCAGAGAGGAAGGGGAGCCTCTCCATTTCTATGAATAGGTCCTCAGGAAGAGCTATGTAGCCCATCCTGATATTTTAGCCAACCCTGCTGCTGCCTCCCCCAGAAACACTGAGCGCTCATTAAAATACCAGAGATACTGAGAGTGAACTAGACCTGGGACAGAGCTAATTAGCATAGTTCTTTTCTACCTGCTTTGAGAGATAACTGAGCTCAAGCCAAATTCTCCCACTGGCTATTTGGACACTCTCACCTTTGGACACTCTCAGCCACAGGGGAGAAGCTCCGCCACACTCTCCAAGGCAGGACTTGGGAGAGTAGGGAGCACAGCACAGCAGGGCCACTGGGAATTAACAGGTGGGTTTTATTATGTTTGCTTTTTTGAGAAAGTGAGCTAGGGGTAGATGGACTAACAAAATTTCTGGGTTAGTTTTCAGCTGCTCACAAAGTACCCAGTTCCAAAAGGGCTCTTTGTCTTTACTCCCCACTTAGCTGGCCCAGTTTAAAGCATGAGGGCTACTGGGCTGGACTGAAAACACAAGTCTAAAGCTGAGTCATGGAAAAGGACTGGGGATGTGGATCAGCAGAGCACCATACGCCAGCCCAGCAGGAGCCTTCTACATACCACAAGGTACTGCTGCCTAGATTCTACAGGCGGCCCCTGTGGCTGCCCTGGGATACACCCTGTGCCCCCACATGCTGGTGACCACCCAGCAAGGGGCGGTAACACAAGTTCAGGCTCTCACCCTTTGGTCTCAGTTCCAGAACCCTGAGGGATGACCCAACAAACCCAAGGCTGAAACACCCATTAACAGACATAATGGCAAAAGAATCAAATAGAGAGTGAGGGGGAGGGGAGCCATGCAAACACAACTTTAATTAAACCCAAGGCTGGACATTAAAACAACAAAGAAAACTGTGCAGGCATGTCTGGGCTGCACCATGACCGTGTACTCACACATGCCAACCAGGCTTGCCATGAGACCGACCTCCACAGTGCCTTCCCTGACCACCCTGCCATAACTTCCATGAACTGGATCCAAGACACCCGGCACCTGTTGTGCTGCACAGGCACCAGGTATCACCAGGTATCGGCAGCAGCTTACCTTGTTATACAGCTATGGCCCCAAGCAGAGGACTGGGAGGCACCATCACTTGAATAGTGGCGGCCAGAATCCAAGCCTGCTACAAGCCAGGGACTGCCTAGGAGCCTTGCAGATAGGAGTGAGGCACTAGGGTGCAGTGTCACATGGTGAGTAAGGGGCAGCACTGGCTTAGTCCTGGGGGCTGCCAAGCCCGTGTCTTTGAGCTTGCTGCTGTCCTGAGCAGGGGTCATTCCAGCTGAGAACACAGCAGAGTGGATGTGATGTGAGCAATAAAGCCTGCCAAGCGGCACACCTCACTCTCAACAAGGGCTGTGGCTCCCATGCTATCCCTACAGCCAGCCAGCTTCCTCCCTTCATTTTTCTATAAGTCACCAATTCTGAATTTCATGCCTGATGCTCCTGAGAGACAAAGGGTTTGAATCTCGCCCATAGAATAATCTCGTCAGCACCCAAGGTTCCACTCTCAGCCTGCCAACACCTCACCATGTGACCCCACCCAAGTCCTTTCATTTCCAGGCCTCAATTTTGCCCATCTTTCATATTAGAAGACTAGACTAAACCGACCCATGAAGAGTTTTCCTCCAATGATGCTATTTGTGTATGTATTTGCTGGGAGGCCCTGACTAATCAAGCTCATGTCCAAAGAGTAAGCAGGAAACAAGGACTTGCCATGTGGGACTAACCCAGCAGTCAGTAAGGTGGCACGGGCCTCACATGTAGTCTGGCCCACTTGGGATTTCTTAGTGATCCAAAGTAGCTGTGACTCAAGTGGTGGTGTCAGCACATTGCAGGACACTCAGAAGACACCAGCCCAGCGGGGCAGGGGCACCCTGAGGAAATGTGAAATCACACTGACATCCCACAGAAAGCTCAATGGTGCTGACATCCCATAGAAAGCTCGATGGCTGCTCCTTGGGGGCTTGCAGCACCCTGAGCCACCACTGCCTATGACGCCATGACCAAGCCTGCTGCACTGAGACTTGGGCTTCCCATTCAACAAACGAGAGAACGGCAACAATCGAGATATTTTATTCCCTCCAGTTCTGAAACAGTTTGAGAACTGTGCTACTCAACCCTGAGACCACAACCAAGATGGTTATACAGCAGCATCTTTAAATAAAGAGCTATCTTAAGAAGAGTAACAGTCAAACTATTTCTTCCTCATTATGGACAAATCCAGAGACAATAATGGGGGTTTTGACTGGGTTTTTTGTTATTGCTGTTGCTGTTGGGTTTTGGGCTTTTTTGTAATTTGAGACAGGGTCCCACTAAGTAGTACTGGTTGGCCTAGAACTCACTATGTAGACCAGGCTGGCCTCACTCTCACAGAGATTCACCTCCCTCTGTCTCCTGAATGCTGGGATTAAAGGCATGTGCTGTGCTCAGAGCCTATGACAAGGGGCTAGAGATCGCTTATCTCCCAGCACTGTCTACCATGGTGAACTGTCCATCTGCAAATGCAGCACCACCAAAAGAAAAAAGAAAAAGAAAAAAAGACAGACATTCATGGTCTTTGACATACTATGGGCTTTGCACACGCTGCTGTCTGGACTCTAACACCACATCTTGGTGGGGCCTGGCATGATGCAGCACTAAGGCACTAAAATGCTGCATTCCACTCTTGGACAAGAAGCCCTACTCTGCTCTATACACAGGTCACACCAACAGGACTCTAAAAGAACAAATGGCAGAGGTACTGAAATGGAACTGAGCCAAACTGGTGGGAGAGGGCATGGGAGGAACAAGGTGGGAAGCAGGAGACAACACGCCGACCTGAGGAGGAATTCCCCGGGCTGGCCTGAACCCATATCTCCACCAAGATCTGAGGTCTGAGGCCAGAAGGTAGGAGCCCTGAGATGAGGCACATTCTTCCTACAAGTGGCCTCAAACAGTGTTAGGCAAGAAATAGAAAAAGGAATGCCATAGAGCACCCACCACGATGTACAAGTGCCATGTGGCACACCTTCAAGCCGCCTTCTCACCCAGCCAGCCATGCCCAGGCATCTGGGAATGAAGAGAGATCACCCCACACCCTACGGGCCTCTTGGGGCCACTTACATAGATTAGCCCTGAGTAGTAACGCTCCTTGAGGTTGTGCAGCACGGAAGCTTCGTTGAGGCATGTGAGCTCCGCCATGTCCTCCACCTTGGAGAACTTGGGCGGGTTCATCTTCTGGATGTCATCCTTGTTCACCTTCACCTTCTTCCCATTCTCCACCAGCTCCACAATGGCCTCCTCGCCCACCTCCTCCTTGAGGCTGGCTGGTTCGAAGCCACTCTTATCGGAAGGAACCCATACCAACTTCTTGGCAGCCCAATCGGCCTGGGCCAGCGGATTATTAATGAAGTTTTTATCCACATAGAGGTACTTGTCTGCAGCCTGCTGGGCCATGGTGACTTACAGCCAGGACCTAAGAACAAAAAGGACAGAACATCAGTCAGCACACAAGGACCGCTCACCTCTTCTCCCTGCAAACACAGTTACCAGACTGAAAAATTGGCCAAAATTTTCTTACTCCACACTTTTGGAGAAAGAACTACATCATGGTCAAAGCAAGTAGCACAGAGTTGGTTAGAAATTAATAGTAAGGTGCACTGTTTTAGGGTCAGCATACAAGCAATTCTATAAATAAACTACAATGGGAAGGGATAAGTGTAAGAGTTTCAAAGACAGATGCAACTAAGTCTCCAGGCTACACACCTGCCAAGGCAGCAGAGCAGCCCCCACTTAGCACTTCCCAAAACATGGGCTCCTAACAAGTCAAAAATGGCAATTCACTACAATAACACAATGACAATTTAAAGAGTATATTTTCTAGTTTTACAGAGTTGACTGAGACAAACAATAACATAAAATAATACCAATACATACCTACTAAAAATTTTTGATTTCAAGCAGCAGAGCAGCTCCCACTTAGCACTTCCCAAAACATGGGCTCCTAACAAGTCAAAAATGGCAATTCACTACAATAACACAATGACAATTTAAAGAGTATATTTTCTAGTTTTACAGAGTTGATTGAGACAAACAATAACATAAAATAATACCAATACATACCTACTAAAATTTTTTTATTTCATCTTTGATAACACAGCCCAAAGCAATAAAAACAGAAGTTGGGCTCTGGGATACATCATGGAAGTGAAATGACAACATGCATGACTGACGGGTCAGGAGGACACAAGCACATGTGTGATTTGTTCTTTACAAAGCTCATTTGCAAAATAAAGATAACAAGATGATAATCCCTTTTGTTATCATAACCACCATGTAAGTAAGGCGTGTATTACAATGTCCATCTTACAGATGGGTAAATACAAGCTTCCCAGGGTCTAGGGGCTTGTTCAGAGAGGCCCACAAGTGACTCTAGGTCCTAGTCTGTGACCTTCCCATGTCTAACACAACAGTGATTGCAGCCAAAGGCACAGGCTGAAATCCCCGAGGGACCAGTGCTTGAGTAAAACCAAGATCTGAAACCTGGTGTGAGACACTGACACTCAGTCCACAGTCACCAAAGGAAGCGACCAGGAGCTTATTCTGGGACTCCCAACAGAACATGTGTAAGGCTTTACTCTGTGAGATCAAATCAGGCCACTCTGCCCTGGAAATCCAGGGAGTTCCCAGATCCAAACCCCAGTCACTCAGCTTTCACGTTTCCAGATTCCAGCAGCAACCTGGATACCAAGGAGGCTGGAGGCTTGAGAGGCAAAGAACAAAAGAAAAAGCGGGCACCCAGGCTCAAGGACTCCCCTACTCCCTCCACAGAGGTGCTTTCCTGGAAAACTGGTGCTGCTCCCCAGCTCTTTTCTGACCAGGAAGCAAGTTCCTGGTGGAAAAGGCAGCTCCCTCAGCTAACAGCCTTCCTTATGACCCAGGACCAGGAAACCCAGCATCCCCTGGTGCTCCTTGCACAGGGCACCATCTTCTTTGCAAGAACTGCTAGAGAGAGTCCAGGGTCCAGTGACAGCTGGTAGCAAATAACATAAGACCAGGCAGCTGAGAAGTGCCTGCAGTCCCTGGTACTCCTTGCACAGGGCACCATCTTCTTTGCAAGAACTGCTAGACAGAGTCCAGGGTCCAGTGACAGCTGGTAGCAAATAACACAAGACCAGGCAGCTGAGAAGTGCCTGCAGCCTTCGTCCTCCCTGGGGAATGAGGATCAGACGTCCACGTGAGCAGCTGCCAGCACTGCCCATTTAGACCAGACCATTGGGCAAACCAAGACTTCTCTCCACCACGGTAAACCCCGATTGTCCTGAGCCAACAGGCCTCTGAGCACAGGCCAACAGCCTCCCCAGACCTCTCCATCACATCCCTGTTCCATTCACAAACTCACCATGAGCACAGAGATCTGGCTTACTGGCTAATGGTTCCTCACTTTCCACAGACCTCAAAGTCATAAAGGATAAGACATCTCCATCCACACACCTGCTCAGAATCCTAAGTTTGCTGCTGACTGACAGTTTCACTACAGAGTTAGGCATGTTGGCATGTGCCTGTCATCTCAGCACTTAGGAGGCTGAGACAGGAGGCTCATGAGTTAGAAGCCAGCCTGACATACACTGTGAGAACCCCCTCTCTAACCCTGCTACCTCAACCAAGAAAAGTTTCACAGCCCCATGCAGTGAAGACACATGAGAGTTCTTGTTGTCCTTCACGAAATCTGTACACCAGGAGAGAAGAGACAGTTTTAAAGTATTTGCCCCCAGTATCAAGCTTACCACTTCGCTGTCAATCACCCTGGAAAAGAGCTCTTATTAGCTCCAATTTATAAATGAGAAAACAGGCTCAGAGAAGGTGAATCACTGGCTCAGGAGCCCCAGCTCAGTCGGAGTAAGTAGGTTTGGCCCTCAAGGCTACAGTCCTAGAATTGAGTTTTATCCTGAAGGCAGGGAGCCTGAGAACATGACTCTCTGGGAGGAACACAGGGCCAGTCAGAAGAGGAAGTGTGGTAAACACAGCTTCTCCCTTCCTCAGCCTGCCACTGTGAATGAAGGTGATGGGGGTACCCGAGACTCCAGTTCTGGTGGGATCAATGGCCAAGAATTCACCTTGGAGTCTGGCTCCTGGCAGGCCTTGGGCACTTCAGGTTCAGGTCTTGGGCCTTGGACTATTCTAGAAACCCGGGTGAACTATCAACCTGGCCCATGTACCAGTGAGTCTACTTGAGGTGGGGAGGGGGTCAAAAATGACAGCAGTTGAGGGCAGTGGCCTCCCTCTTACCCCACCCTACCTTTAGGCCTTGGTAGTGACAGTCATAGGCCACAGCTGTCCACACCGTGCCTAACAGAGGCCTGCATCCCTGAGGGCTGCCCCTACCTCCACAGTAATAAAACCAAGGCCTAAGCTGCAGGCCACCTGCAGAGCCCTGCTATCATGCACCTCCCTCCCAGCAGAGCATTTCTTACACAAAGGCTGGGCCCTGCTAGCCTGGCCAAGGACAGAGCTATTTGGTTTCGGTAGCTCTGATGGAATGACGTGAGTCAGTGACCACGCCAAGATCAATACCCAACCCAGGGTAGCCAGGTTGGAGAGGTAGCAGAGGTCACGCGACACAGTGGCGTTTCTATGAAAGGCTCCTTGCTGCCTGCATGGCAACATCCGCATTCAGCGATTCCTGCCCCAGGTCTACTGGGCCTGGTGCTACTGATTCTCAAGGGTCCAGAGGGACTAATGGTGACCTGTCCAGGAGGGAACTAGATAAAGAATCCACGATGACACCCCACAGGTCCCACTTATAAAGAGGCTGGTGAAGAACTTGTCAACATTAAAGGAACAAGGCGCATAGGGAAGTCACCTACTTCATCTAGCAGCTGCACCCAGTCACTTCCCATCCTGTCAGCTTCCTTGAAACGTGTTTAAAATGCATGAGACAGAACAGTTTTCCAAAAATGAAAGGTAAATATTCCCCCTGAATTCCTAAAATGTCCCTCCCCACACCAAAAAAAACCAGGGGCCAGCAAGATGGCTTCAGCAGGTAAAGATGTTTACCAACAAGTCTGGCAACCTGAGTTCTATCCCCAGGACCTACACGGTAGGTAGAATCAACTCCTGTGTCCTCTGACCTCATTATGTACTATGGCATGCACACACCCTGACACACATACACATACACACCTTCAAAATAAGTAAGTAGACTTAATTTTTAAAAATCTGTTTTCTCATCCTTTAATAATCCCTTCTGGCCCTGAGTTATGGAAACACTTGACTGGCTATCTTAGGCAGAGAAGAGTTTTCTATTTTGTATCTTCTAGCTTACTGTCACCTTTTCTTTACAGGGCTAGAACTTGCTTCTGGGTAGTTTTTCTCCCAAGCCTTCATTTACAGGTGATGATGTGGCAGTTAAGAAAAGGAAGGAACTCTACTGGGTCAGTAAGCTGAGGAAGTGGGGACTTGAACTCAGAAACACCTAGCTTCCAAGCCCCCCTTGTAAATCATTCAATGATTGTACAATATTTCAAAGGGGGTTTTATTGTTGTTGTTCGGTTTGAGGTGCTTTTTATTGTTGTTTTGGTTTGGCTTGTGGGGTTTGGGGGTGATAGTTCTGTTTTGCTTGTTTTCCTGCAGTACTGGAAACTGAACTCAGGGCCTCATGCATGCTAGGCAATAGCTTTACCACTGAGCTAGATCTCTAGCCCCCAGTTTTTCAACTGCCACTTTGTGGGTTTTCTCCTATTACTTAGCCCACCTCCTTGCAGTGAGCACCCAGCACTGCCGTTTCTGGAGTCCAGGAGCGTGGGAACATTTCTATGGCCCAGGAGGTGGTGTCTAACCATCTTCTACAAGAGCTGCTGCCACCAGAGCCGGGAGTGTTTGTGAGTCAAGAGCACAGTCACACCAACACTGCCTGCCCCCCATCACATGGACACTCCTATGGCTGGGCTATAGCATCCAAGTAAGTGCCACCTCTGTGGAGTGACTGGCAAACAGCTCATGAGGAGTTAAGAAGCACAGCTCTGGCCCACTGGAGAATGGGTCAAGCTGAGCCGCCCTTCCCGAGGAGTTTCCTGTGGGCGCCGTCCAACTCCAGAAACCCAAGCAGTTGCCTTTTTAGGCCAAAATCAAGCAGTACACACCGTGAGAAGCTAAATTGGGACTCTCAGGAAATGATGAATCTGAAAGCAAAGAGGTTGACCAAAAACCTCTTCTTTCGACCCAAAATGCAATTCCTCCAATTTATGCCTTCCCTGCTTCCCCCCAAACATCCACTTGGATCTTCTCTTCCTCAGTCCTAAGCATCCTCTCCCCTCCTTCCTGTTCCTCTCTTCCTTATGTGTTTATTCAGAAAACAAACTGCTGGCCCAGTAAAGATGGGATTTGTGCTGGTGAGCTTTCCATTCCTAGACAACAAGGATTGGTTCAAAGTCCTCCAAATTCTAGGCTGGGGACCCCCCCGCCCCGAAGCTGTATCCCCAGGCCTGTTAATGAGCACTTTCCCACCCCATCCTGGCAATCTCATCAGGTATACCTCATCACATTCATTTTATAGGAGACAAGGTAAAAAACCACGTTCAAACTCAGACCCATGTGGCCTCCATGCACTGCATGATTTCCACTTCAACTACCATCCCAACAATTCATGGGACAATGGGGAAACAAACTAAGAACACCCTTGGACAGGAAGATATTAGGATGTCTTCTCAAAGCTATGAGCCCAGTTCCCTGTCCTGGCTTGCACAAGGGACTCTATACCAAAAATAGAAACCAGCATCCCTTAAGGTGGCAAGTGGGACCTTGGGCAAGCTTTTGGCGTTCTCTAAGCTTGGAGTTACACTAATTGGTCACCAATGGCCTGAACTTACCAAGATTCCAGTTCTGAAACCCTGGCAGCCTCCACCCACATACTGTGCTATGGTTTGGATATCAAGTGCCCCAGAAGCTTAGGTGCCGATGGCCTGGTCTCCAATGCAGCAATGTTCAGAGGTGGGACTTTGGAGAAATGACTGGATCAGGAGGGGGCTGAGTTCTTCAGTGGACTGGTGATTTGACATCACTATTGGGAAGTTGAAGACATTTTCAAAGGTGAAGCCTAGCAAGGAAATCTGATCACTGACAGTGTCCTTGCAGGCCACAGTGTCCCAGGCCTGTCTTTATGCTTCCTTGCTACCATGAGGCAAACAGCTTTCCTCCATTACGCCTTCCTATCATGATGTTCTGCCTCACCACAGGTCCAGAAAGATGGGTGCCAGCAAACCACAGCAAAACAATCTTTCCTTCTTTTAAGGTGTTTTTATCAGGTAACTGCTAGAGTAAAAAGCAGCTGACTAGCACACACCAGAAGCCCTTGTGTCCCGCATAATCTTAGAGGTGTGTGAAGAGCCCCCCTGGTTTCTCGTCACTCCATCTCCATCCCTGAGAACATGGATGAACATGTCCCATCTCTTTCTCTTTACAGCTACTGGTTTTAAATTGAATGAAATTATTAAGGCCTAAATCCCACCATTACAGAGTTCCATAAAAGCTGCTGCTATAACAATCTTCAAGCCTATTAACTTCATTTACTCAATCAACAAATACAGATGGCTGGAGATGGTTAATGGTTCAGTGGTTAAGAACACTGGGTCCTATGGCTCAGTTCCCATCACCCACATAGATGGCTAACAACCGTCTATAACTCCAGTTCCAAGGGATTCAATGTCCTCCTTCTGGCTTCTGCAGGCACTGCACACATGTATGCACTTACATACATGCAGGCAAAACACTCATACACATAAAACAAAAACAAATAAATCAATGGGTATGGGGTTACACACCTTTGATCCCAGCACTGGGAAGGCAGAAGCAGGCAGATCTCTGTGTGACTAAGGCCAGGCTGGTCTACAAAATAAGTTCCAGGTCAGCTGAGGCTACAGGGAGACCTTGTCTGTCTGTCTGTCTGTCTGTCTGTCTCTCTCTCTCTCTCTCTCTCTCTATATATATATATATATGTATATATATGTATAGAGAGATGATAGATATTAATAATATTAACAATAACAGTAAGCATTTTTAATCAACAAATACATATTTGAAGATCCACATGTAAAAAAATCATGACAAAGGTACAAAGGTCCCGGGGAGCTACAATGTACAGGGACAACAGAACAGGTGCACATCTGGCTTACTGAGGTATCAATATGGACAGTGGAGGACAAAACAGACAGAAAGCAGTTTTTTTCTATTTTGTTCATTGCATTCAAAACCCAAATACAACAAGTGCCCACTAGGTAAGACTTTCTCTACGGATGGATTAGGAGGAATTGCTGGCCATACACACTTGGGTCCATGCCACTTCTCTGGCTTTACCTGTAAATGCAGGTAAGTAGCACTTCATGCTGCTTTCCCTAGGTTGTTTAATTCCACTTGTGTTCCTTAAATGCATGTAGAACATTCACTACACTCACTGTAGAGGGGAAAAACCGTCTACAGCCAGCTCCAACACAAACTCAGTGCAAGAAGAGAAAGAGGTACTAGTGCCTTGTAGCACAAACACAGAAGGGAACTCGTGGGAACTCTGAGACAAGCACCCTGGAGGCTATGATGCTGAAGGTGAGCCCTTGAAGCTGGACAGAATACTAATGGGGAAGGCAGAGAAATGGTATGAAAGTATTTCAGGCCCAGGAAGAGAGCAAAAGCCAACACATAGCAGTGGTTCACAAATGTAAACAATGTGCTGCTCCATTATGACCTCAGGACTGTGAACACTGGGGCTATATCATACTTTGTAGGGCTGACCTGTACCCTGTGTTAAAGCACTTAGCAGCACCCCTGGCCTCTGTCAATCAGATGCCAGCAAGTGTCCTGTCCTCAGTGTGACAACCAATAATGTCTCCAGATACCACCAAAGATGAGGAGGGGCAGAAAGGCAAAACTGGCCAGAGAAGACCACTGCCTCAAGCGGTTAGCATGAAGCAAATGCTGCAGACCCATGTCTGGCTAATCCTCCCCTAGCTCTGACATGTGTGAGCCAAATCTCTCATAAAACAGAAGTC
>NW_008356954.1:283397-284088 GCF_000622305.1 Nannospalax galili
AGGCCAGCCTGGTCTGCATAGTGAGTTCCAGGACAGCTGGGGCTACAGGGAAACCCTGTCTCAAAAAGACCAAAAAAACAAAAAAAACAAACTGCCTCTTATTCCAGTTCCAGGGGATCCGACACCCTCTTCTAGACTCCATGGGCATTGTGCATATGTGGTGGACATACATGCAAGTAAAACAGACAAATAAAATAAAAATAAATCAATCTTTAAAATTACATAAGAGCCAGGCATGATGGTACAAGTCTGTAATCCTAGCACTCAGGAAACTTCAGCCAGTTAGATACACAGCAAAACCCTGCATCAAAAAAGAGACATTCTGGGGCTGGAGAGATGGCTCAGGGGCTAAGAACACTGGTTGTTCTTGCGAAAGACCTGGGTTCAAATCCCAAATAAATAAAAGAAAAGAAAAGAAAAAAAAAAAAAGAGAGAGACATTCGAAAGCTAACATGATTCTAGGACCCAAATAATGGTAAGTATGGATACCACTGTCACCAAGAAATGACATTCCCTTGTAATAGACTGCATTTTAAGGGATCTGACCAAGATTCACTTGCTGGTCTACACTTCCAAGATCCTAAGGATCAAGTGGTTACTAGCTCAGTGGTAGAGTGCTGGTCTAGCATGCACAAGGCCTGGGTTCAATCCCCATAAGTAAATAGATAAAATACTCTAAAGAGCCTAACTT
>NW_008356954.1:284333-292778 GCF_000622305.1 Nannospalax galili
TCCTGCTGAGTTATCTCACCAGCCCTAAAAATTTACTTTAAGATGAACACTTTGAGCTGAACATGGTGATTCATGCCTATAATCTCAGCATTGAGGAGACTGAGACAGGAAGAGTACCACTAAATTAGAGAAGTCTTGACTACATATATGTGAGTTCCATGCCACCCTGAACTATGAGTAAGACCCTAACCTGGGTTGGGTTGGGTTGGTTTGGTTTGGTTTGGGGGTTTTTGTTTTAGTCTTTTTGAGACAGGGTCTCCCTGTATCCCCAGCTGTCCTGGAACTCACTATGTAGACCACGCTGGCCTTGAACTCACAGAGATCCACCTGCCTCTGCTTCCCAAGTGCTGGGATTAAAGGTATGTGCCACCATACCCAGCGGCTTTGTTTTTGTGAGATGGTCTCCCTGTACCTCCAAACTGGCCTGGAACTGACTATGTAGACAGGTTGGCATCGATCTCACAGAAATCTACCAGACTTTGCCTCCTGAGTGCTAGGATTAAAGGTATGCACCACCATACCCAGCCCTTCCTGCAGTCTTTGGAGGACTCCCCAGTTCACACTGCTACTTATGTAATCTCTTGTTTTACTGGTCAGTTCAAAGAGGTTCAATAATTCCACATCTCCAGAATAAACTCTAATATCTCAGCTTGGGAACAGGTTCCCCCTGACCTTCCTTTCTGCCACTGTCCTTCCCAGTTCCTCATGCCAACTCCATGTTCATGTCCAATCTGCAGGATCCCAGAGCTCCCAAGAGCTCTGCACTAGGAAGTCCTCAGATTTCAGTTTGAGCATTACCTAATGTAGCAAAAAGATATCCTAAGTGATATCCCCCTGACCAACTGAGTCCCTTCCCTTCCCTCTAGGCTCTGGACTCATCTCCATCACAGTGACCAAAGGGCCAAACTGTAATTCCCCGGAGTTTCATTTGAGAACAGGAATCAAGTCTCAAGTCATCTCAATTCCAAATGTTTAGTACAATGCCTGGCCTAGTACAGTCACTCAACTAAAGTTTCATTTACAAATGAATGGATGGATGGATGGATGGATGGATGGATGGATGGATGGATGAACGACGAACAAAGCAGAAATGGGGAAGGGGGACTGAAGAAGGTTTCCAAGTGACTAGAAAATCCTCGAGGACCAGTGTTAGAGAGGAAGAGGGGAGGGAGGATCAGGCTCAAACAAGGAGGGGCATGGCCACCTAATCTGGTAGGAAAGCCAATCTTTCAGGGACTGATTTTCATATTCTCAAAACAGAAAGGGAAAGAAAACATTATTGGGGCTTCAATCTACAAAGAAAACTAGGTGTCAAGCCAGGTACAGTGGCACATGCCTTTAATCCCAGGATTCAAGAGGCCGAGGCAGAAGCAGGCGGATCTCTGTGAGTTCCAGGCCAACTGGGGCTACAGGAAGACCGTGTCTCAAAAAAAAACGAAAAAAAAATAGATGTCAAGATTTTTACTGGCCCCCAAGAAGCTTTTCATATCTGTTGAACTATCTGTTTTCTAGAATCTTCTGGCACTCCAACTTAACCAAAGTGAAGAACTACTACCAGACCAATACACCAGAAAGAATATTGGACTAGCATAGTGTATGCTGCCTTCAGGATGTTGTGAGAAGGCCGTGAGGCCCTCGGTCTTTACCTGCCCAGCAAGGGTTGCAGTCACCAACCTCTGCCGTCACCTCAGAGCCAAGGTATGGAACTTGGAAACAAGAAGCCAGGTTGTCCCATTTAGTAAATCCCAAGACAAATGTTTGTAATGCACCTTGAAGGGCTAGAATGGGCAAGGTTTGGGGGTCAGGAAGTCCTAGGTTTGAATTCCACAATCCTGCATCTTCTGCTCACACTCCTGTGGCATCTCAGGATGCTCACTTCAGAATGAAAAAAAAAAAAAAAAATGCCTATTAAAAGAGCTGCAACTCACGTTCCTACACAGAATCTGATATCTCAACTCCTTCTACTCTGTCCCCCTCACTGGATGACTCCCCATCCTTCCTAAAAATGTCCCTGGGATCTCTGAATTGTTTCGAGTTTACTGACTTGGTGGGTTTCTGGCCCTTTCACAGCCTCCTGCACAGTCCTGGTGCACACAAAGGTTTCAAGAGCCTTGCAGAATTGGAAGCCTGCCTAGGTTCATCCAATGGTGCTCGGGAAGATCCTGCAGGAAAAAGACTGCTCCAAGTTCACCTGGGAAATGCTGATCAGATGGGATATGCAGAAGGAATGTGCCATGAAGGCTCGACTGTGCCAGGAAGGCTGGACCGAAGCCTGGCCTGACACTGACCTGCTGCTTGTTACCTAACCCCAGGCCTCAGCTTTCACACCTACAAGATGTCCTACCTGTGAGCTACCAGGTCTGCCGTTAAACTCAAACCAGACAACGAGGGGCCTGCATAAACAGCAGGGCTAGGAGAACAGCTATGTCCAGGGAGAGTCCACAAAGGGACCTTTCTTCCCCAAGGCCAGCCTTACAGTAGCTTCTCCCCCCGCCCCCAACACACACCCAAGTCACTGGCCTGAGTTGTGGAGGGGTGGAGGGGCTCTTCAAGACCCAGAGGGTTGAAGCTGCTGAAACTGAAGGCCCCTTCCCTCCCCACCTCAGGAATGTTGTTTGCTTACAGAAGAAGCTGGGACTTGTTTGCGTTAGCAGTATGCCAAACCCAAACCCAAGCTGATGCTTAGCAGATAAGGAACACCAGACCAGGGAAAGGCCTGGCAGAATTCTGCACAAGGGTCGCAAGCCCTGAGCCTGTCCCTCTGCCTGCCTTCCTCCACAGCTGGGACACTGTGGGCCCTTCCCACCATGCCCAGAAAAGACAAAACCATGAGAAAGAGCACCAGCACGCATCTGAAAATGTAAAATATACAAGTTTTCCTTGTGTACGTTTTATTTGACAATAAAAAATAATTCTTTAAAAGGCACCAGAACTCCCTGTGTAGACCCCATCCTCCTAAGCATTTGAAGGATGAGCTGGGGATGGCGAGGGGATGGCTACGGAAGGGGCTGCAGGCCTTCAGCAGGGCCAGCTTACCCAGCATCCTATCAGCCATTTAGGAATGCAGACTTCATTCAGGAACCAGGGGGAAGGAGATGACATCACCAGCTTTGTATTTTAGAGTTCACTCTCCCTGACCTCACTGAAGGGGACGGTGGGGAGTCAACAGTTGGAAAGTCCCTGGGACCTGGCAAGAAGGACCTGGGAACCCAGCTCCCAGTCTAGGCAGGGAGGAAGGGACTCAAGCTGGGAGAACAAGACAAAGGCAGCCAGAATGCACCTCTGACCTTTCACTCCTATCCCATTGCCTCCCAGGTGACAAGTGGCCGTCCTAGGCTCTAGGTTGATGTTTGCAATGTTGGGCACAGCCCTCTATGTCACAGGACAGGGTAATCTTACTGACTCTCCTCTATTAAGATAGCAGTCTTGGGGCTGGAGAGATGGCTCAGCAGTTAAGAGCACTGACTGCTCTTGCAGAGGACCGGGGTTCAATCCCCAGCACCCACATGGCAGCTGCAAACCGTCCTTAACTCCAGTTCCAGGGGAATCCGAAGCCCTCTTCTGACCTCCGTGGCACTGCAGGACTCACATACGTGCAGGCAATACACTCATACACATTAAATTTTTTAAAAAAAGATAGCAGTCTCAGGGCCTCAGTACGCACACCACTGCTAATGAATGAATGACTCAGGACAGAAGGCAGTATGAGCTACTTCCATCAGCACGCAGTCCATTCTAAGGGCAAGATGCCCACACAGCCTCCAAGGCCCAATCTTTCACCCAATGCCTTCCAACCACCTTGGTGCCTTCCCCACCACTACCAGGCTAGCCACCAGAGTGTCATCTTTCCTCATATTGTACCCTAGACAAGCTGGATAGCTGTGATCATCTAAGCCTATGGTATGGCCCTCACCCAGCAGCCTTTCCTAACAAGTGTTTTGAATTATTCACCCTTGCCCTCTTCTAGGCCCAGCCAGGTTTGCCCTGCCCAGAACCTCTGCTTCTCTGCTTGTCTCCTCAATGCAGAGTCCTCCCTGCTACCCTCTTTGCTTACAGGTTGACTGAGCCTGAAGCCCTGGGCAGACAGGGTCCCCAGTCAATGCTGTGGGAAGGACCTGAACTGTTTAGAATGCTTGGGTGTGTCTTCTAGGAACCTAGCAGTCCAGAGAGTGACCATTCCAAAGGTAACTCCACCTAAGGTCTTCAGGTCTAAAGACTCCAAAACCCAGGGAGGGAGGGAGGGAAAGGGAGGAAAGAAGGGAAGGAGGAGAAAAGAGTGGGAGAAAGGGAGGAGGGGGAGAGGGAAAGGAAGAGGGGGCATCAATAAAAGGTTAGGCAGCCTTGGCCCAGAGCTGAGGCCAGACAGGCAGCAGGCAGGACTGGGGCTGCTGATAAGTCATCTACACTGGCCCCTGGCTTGGCTTTTAATTGATTCAATATTTGCACAGTGAGACCATGCAGGAGCCTCACCTGCTTGTAATGAGCTTTCACTCAGATGCCCAGGAAGAGCTAAGAGAAGCAAGTGGTTCCAGGCAGGGGTGAGTGCCCCTTCCCAAGCTGAGAGGGGCAGAGGGTTCCTGCTCTTACCCCCAGGTTTGACAGGTTGACAGGAACACCTCTGGGCTGCTTTTGCCATGTGCACACCAGTGGGGCCCTCCTGCAGACAGCCTCTCCCAGCTTGCTGGCAGCTGCCCACACGTGCACGGGGGCAACTCAGAACCATTCAGACTCCTGCCGTTAAGTTGTTCCTTCCTCACTTTTGGTTCTGCTGAGAGAAGCATTTTTCCCTCAAGCATGTGAGCACGGTTTGCTGAAACCCTAAGCAGAAAAATAACCATACTCGAAAGATTTAATTATATGGCCACCATCTCCGTAGGAAAGTGCAGAACGATGGTTTTCCAAGTCCACATCATGACGACTGAGCAGCACAACACGGGATCAGAAACCAGATGAGCCAGTGGTGGCACCCACCTTTGATCCCAGCACTGGGAGGCAGGGGCAGGCAAATCACAGTGAGTTTGAGGCCAGCCTGGTCTACAAAGTAAGTTCCAGGCCAGCTAGCACAACCTAATGAGACCCTTTTTAAAGCCAACTCAGCCCAGGACCCACCAGGCCTGAAACAGGGCATTTTCTCTTAATAACAGTAAAATTAATTTTTTTCCTTTTTTGTATCTTTTAAGTTTTACATTTTTCTGACAAAACTGGAAAATCAAACCCAAAGCCTTACACATACTAGGCAAATTACTACTGAGTTACACCTCCAGTCCCTAAATGATAATTTTTTAAAAAGTTGAATGACAGAGTCACTTTCTCAAATAGCCTTCCTTCCTCTATTCCTGAAGGATGGATACTCTAGTCATGTTGGGTCCTCACTGCTTAAAGTGACCAAAAGTGAGGAGGGTCCAATCTTGTTCCCAAAGGTCGAAACTCTAGGAATCAAGTCCCATAAAATCTCTATCACCCATTCCGTGTGTCTGTGTGCATGTACAGATATGCATGAGGATGCCACTGTGCTTGCAGACAGAAGTCAATGTCTTCCTCTATCACTCTCTTTTTGAGACACTCACTCACTGAACCTAGAGTTAGCATTTTGACTAGACTGGCTGGCCAGCAAGCCCCTGACACCTCACTTGCTTCTTATAAACAGCCTTGGCCAGCCTTGGTCATTTTGGAGTTCAATTGTGGTTCAGGCAAAGGAGCAATTCTCTGCAGGTGTTTGAAAAAAAAAAAAGCAGCAACCAGGTTTCTTGTTAAGGATACAGTGAAGTCATCCCTGCCAGCCAGACTCCTTGCTCAGGGGCAGCTGGGATTATCCTGCCTTCAGACAGAGTGCTATGCAGCCCATCCCAGGAGCTGGCTTTTTTTTTCCCTCAAGGGTGAAGTAAGTGGTTTGGTCTTTATTCCATTGCTTGTACTTGGATCATCTACCTAGGAGGGGGATGGCTCTGGGATGCAGCCTGACCACCTCAGCTTCTCCAGAAAGTGTGGCTCTCTCTTGATTATTTCTTGTGCCAAGGCTGGCACTGTGCAGCTCAGCTGAGAACAGAACCAAGGGACAGTAAGGTGGTGAAGAGGGTCATAAACCCTTCAATCTCAGGCTAACTTCCTCCTGGAGTTGGGGAGTAGGCTATTCCACCTTAGTCCAGGACTAAGATTCCTTTACTTTTTATTTGTGTGTGTGTATGTGTAAGAGCACACACGTACATGTGTAGGTATAGGAGGCCAGAAGAGGGTGTTGGATCTGGTGCTAAAGTTACTGGTGATTGTTAGCCACTTGACCCTGGGTGCTAAGACTCCAACTTGGGTCCCCTGGAAAAGCAAGCATGTTCTTAACCTTTGAACCATCTCTCCAGTCCCTGTTTGTAAGACAAGGACTTGATATGGACTTGCATTTACAGTCTTCCTGCCTCAGTCTCCCAAGATCTGGGATTATAGACCTGCCTTCTTGGTTCTTGAAAGATGTTCCAGAAGTCCCCATGTTTAGGGAAGTCATTTGCTTCTCCAAGCCTCTCGTTTCAGGGTGAGGGGCCCCATGAGGTCTGCCTTGGTTTGACCACATTGGCAAGATCAAACCATGTGAATATGATGACGTGCATGTATCTAGCAAGCATCAGGTTACTGCCAGTGCTACCCTCTGACCTGTCTTAAGGCTGGATCCCCACACAGATCCTCTTTGGCTTTGGAGTCTGTGAAGGTGTGACCTCAGGAAAGTGCAGGACCAAGCTGAGTCTCTTCTACCTAGTGAAGTTTGAGTCAGGTGAGCCTGTCAGCTCAGACTCAGGGTAGGTTATGAAATGACTTTAGTAGATGGCAAAAATGAAAATAAAGTACATTCCAATGGAAAGTATCAGTGCATAGCACGTATCCATCATTTCATGAAGCCAGCTGATATTTATATTTAAAGTTTTAAAATTATACATGTGTATGCATGTATATGTGTGTGTTTGTGTGCATTTTTTTTCCTCTCAGAGATTTTTAAAAAGTAGTGCTCTTGGGCTGGGCATGGTGGCACATGCCTTTAATCCTAGCACTCGGGAGGCAGAGGCAGGCGGATCTGTGAGTTCAAGGCCAGCCTGGTCTACATAGCGAGTTCCAGGACAGCTGGAGCTACAGGGAGACCCTGTCTCAAAAAGACAAAAAAAAAGTAGTGCTCTCAGGGCAAGATCCTCCTGGGGTGCCTTTCACAGCTCTGACTTTGTGGGGTTCCTTTCCTACAGGTCTGAGCTGAGCTGCCTCTGGAACCCAGCCTGTAAACAAGCCCCTTCCAAGGTCAAACTCTGACTAGAGTTTTTGACAAAATTCTGGGAAAGCTGCATTCCTGGAGTGAAATAAATCATGTTGAGTTGGGTTAAGCAGGATATGACTTCAAGACCCTGAAGTGGGCAGTGACTGTGACTGACTCATTGTGAGCTCAGCCATGACAGAGACAAACAGACAACTTGAAAGAAGGGGCCACTGTAGGGGAGGGCCTGCCTGCCCTGGGCCAAGCACTGCTCCAGAGGCCTTGCATGCTCACAGTGGTTCTGAGTTAGGTCTTACAGAGACAGGAGTCGGGATGGTGCTATCAACCATAAACTGTCACATCCTCCTACCGCAGTGCTCCTTGAAACCATCCCAGGGTGACTGAGATTGACCAGGGGCCAGGTCAATGTAGTAGAGTGTCCTGTGAGTTAATAGAGGACCAGATCCAGTATGTCAGCCTCCTCAGTCTGGTTCCTCCTAAGACATCTTCTATCAAAGTAAAAAGAGCAAATTATCCTCTTCCTTTTCAGGAATGAAGTTCATGGTCAAGGTCCACTCCAATGTCTGCTGAATCAGCTCAGGAAGACTGTTTTGACTATTGTGTGTGTCTCAGAAACAAAGACTAGTGTGTACCAAATATAGCTGATGGTAAGGTGGAGGGGGTCTAACAGCGACAATGATCTTACGTGGCTCCAAAGAGACCTCGCACACTCTGGCCTTTGCTGCCTGAGCTGTACAGGGAGAAATGAGCCTACATGTAGTTGTACTGACATCTGAAAAATAAGATGACTGGAGTTATTGAACATAGTGGCAACATGAGCCTGTATTGAGCTCCAAAGTAATCAAAGCTGGTCAAGTTTGTATATAAGAAAAGCAGGGGCCCTGCCCTAGGGACATTCAGGCCATATCATCTTGCCCTGGGGCAAGCCTTGTATCCACAACACCCCTGCCCCGCCCACATACATATATATAGCTGCACATAGACTTGGAGGCAGACTGGTTAGATGGCTCAGTGGTAAAAGTACCTGTCACCAAGCCTAATAACTTAAGTTCAATCCCCAGAACCCATACGGTGAAAAGAGAAAAGAACAGAGTCCCTCAAGTTATTCTCAGATTTACACACACACACACACACACACACACACACACACACACACACACACACACTTTCTGTCTCCCTATCTCTCTATTTCAGCCTCACCC
>NW_008356954.1:292881-312364 GCF_000622305.1 Nannospalax galili
TACACACACACACACACACACACACACACACACACACACACACACAAATAAGAATGTAATAAAAAGATCTGGATATACACACATACATGTACATAGAGATATGTATACACAAAGACCTGGATACCCACAGGCATGTACACACAGAGACCTATACAGCAACATGTACACATAAAGACCTGGATACACAGACATGTACACAGACATGTAGAGATAAGTGCACAGAGACCTGTGCTCACAGGCATGTGCTCACAAACATATACACACATGCATACACAAGAGATGGCTGCACATGTGTACCAGAGAAGATGCTGGGATGGAGCAGAAGGTGATGCTCCTGAGTTGGGTCATCCTAGATATGAGCACTGGGTTTTCTCTACTCACTTGGGAAGAGAATGTAGGTAAGTTAGTTGTTCAACCATTCAGAATCTCCCTTTCTTCATCTGTAAAATGGGAATTACAGAGCCCATCTCAAAAGACCACATAGCCAATCAACTTCATTCTGACTGCTTTTGGAGCAATGCCCTTAAGCACAGCAGCCCCATTAGGTAACTTCTGTTGGTATCCTGCTTTGCAGAAAGGGCTAGTGAGGACCAGAACCGGTACATGACTTGCCGCTAGTGCCTACAGCCTGCAGTCTCATTCTGGGCTCCAGGGTCCTGAATCTAATGGTTTTGCATCCTGCCTCCTAGGATATAACTAGGTACACAGGGAGCATCCAGCAAGAATTACAGCAGACAGCTGAGATGCCATCAGGAAGGGGAAAGAGCAGAAGTGACCTCTCCACCCCAGTCTCCCTGTCCTAACAACCAGAGCAAGAGAATTAGCTTATAGGCCTAATGCTAACCCCTTCTATACTGCAGACTTCCCCTACCAATCCCTGTGAACTTGATTCTTCTGAGGTAGGAGAGCTAGGAAGGGAAGAGCCTCATCTTCCCACTGCTGCCTCAGAAGGGGCCACACAGAACATCTTAGAATTCAAGAAGCCTGGAGTTATAATTGATCCCAAAAAAACCACAACTGACACAGAATGTCCCCGATCAGTCAGGGCACAACAAAGCAGCCGTAAAACCCAGGAGATCCTTGAGTCTGGTCCCAGGGCCCAGATGGCCCAGGCACCCAGATGGCCCCAGCACCCAGGTCCCCAGTGCCCAGAAATCAGCTCAGGTCTGCAACAGAGGATCTGCATTCTTCACATTTTTGTCTGAAAGCCAGAAGAAAGGGGGTGGGCGGGACTGGGGGAGGGGGCTCCACCATTCCAACCTAAAGATAATTAAAGCCCAGGACTTGCTTTCCAGGGGAGGAGGACTCAGCCTCTTTCCCACACAGCTTCCAAAGTGCAAGACACACGGCAGGGTATATGATAACACACAGAGCCCTGCCACTTAGAAGCATCTCCAGTGTCCTCATGGCAGGACACAAGCTCCTAAATGGCAGGAGGGCCTCTGTCAGATCTTCAGATCTTCCTCTGACATGAGGATGGAAGTTCTAGCCAGAGAGGCCAGAACTCACTGGTGAGCACAGCGTGGATGAGCCTAGGAATGCCACATGCTCGGGCAACCAAGAGAGATAATGAGGCACTTTTCCTGAGCACCTGGCGCTACACTTCCTCCTCCTCACCCTGGCAGACAGGAAGCAGTGCGGGCGGCAGGCAGGCCCCACTGCAGGCAGAAGGCAGGCTGAGAACAGCATGCTGGTGGGCCAGGAGGAGGTGGCAAGCTGAGGAAGACAAGTAAAAGGCGGTTTCTCTGAAGAAACCAGGCTGGAAATACCTCCCCTTCCCAAGCCACCCTCAGCTGCAGATACCAGACCAGCTGACCACGCCTGCCCTGGCCTACCCACCCTCACTGCTGGCTACCTGAGGACTGGGATGAAACAGGGAGGTACACCTGGTACCAAAGAGTCAGCAAGGAATTGGGACTCAACAGCCACTAGGACAAAAGTGCACAGAACTCCAGTGTCACTACCACACGTACAAAAAAAAAAAAGTTACAGTGGCTTAAGAAGGCAGGAGAGGCATGGGAATAGATACAGACAATATCTGGCCTGAAAATCAGACTCTGGGAGAGGATACTACCTGGGGCTGTCCATTAGGTTCTTGGATTCTCAACACACCCTGCTATAAAATGGAGTCACTAATACTGCCTGCCACCTTGTAAGAGACTTCAATTCCAATAACCTGGATGTGACTTCAAGCTTCATAAAGGCATAGAAAAAAAGTGAATTAGATTCTTATATGTGTGTGGTGCATGCATGTGCAGAGGTGTGGGGATCAGAGGGCAACACTGGGTGTCTTTCTCTACTGCTCCCCACCTTTTTTTTTTTTTTAGACAGAAGTCTCTCACTGAACCTGGAGCTCAACAAGTAAGCTAGGTTGGCAAACCTGTAGCTCTACAAGTAGGCTAGGCTGGCTAGTGGGCAAGCCCCAGGAATCTTCCTGTCTCCACCTCCCCTGGCTGGAATTATAGGCAGGCACCAGCATAACTGGCTAGCTTTTTTTGTTCAGGATCCAAACTCAGGTCCTCATGCTTGCACAGCAAGTACTTTACCAATGAGTCATCTCTCAGCACCTAAAATAGACTTTTTTTAATAGAAAAAAGTAACAGATAACCTGCCACTGTGCTATGCGAACTGTATGTAAATAAAATACACAAAAAGAAGTCTGAGATTCTCTGAACACCAAACCCTCTGTGGTATTTCTTCTTTTCCTCATTTCACAAATGAGGAACAATGAGGCACAGAGGTCACATAACCTGCCCAAGGTCAAAGAACAAATGAGAGAAAAGGTTCTAGGTCGGAGGCCAGAGCCCCTGCCTATTTAGAAGTACTAGACATATATTTCATGGTAGTTAAGCCTCAGAAACCAAGGAAATACAGCCATCTACCCAAGGCCACCAGAGTTAGGGGAGGTGCTGAAGCTGAGCCAGTGTCAGTTTGTCCCAGCAGGTATGACTTTGTTCTCGTGTGTCCAGCCCACCATGGACAAGGCACAATGCAAGGTCCTGGTAGGTTGGCAAGACCAGGGTGGAAGCCAGCACAGAAGCGTGCTATGACCTCTGTATCACTGTACCATTCCAGTGTCACATGGGAGGTAAGAGCAGAGCCTCTGTCAGGCAAAGTACCCAGCAAGGCTAGCTATAATAGTGGCACACTACACTGGCCAACCCCAGCGATTTGAAGTTTACAGTTCTGCATCAATTTTCTACTCTTCACTGATGGAAAGTGTTTATGGCTCCTCTGGGAAGAGGTCAGTCCCAGGAGCCCTGGGCTACCTCAGGTAGGTTCCTACCTGAGCAGCTTTGATCAGAAGTAGAAGGGGAGAGCAGAGGGTTAAAGTGGGCTGAGGTGAGGAGTTGTTGAACCCGATGGGGAGGAGCCCTGATAGTACTTGGGAGTGAGTCCAGACTCTGTGCTGAATATCAGCTACCCAGAACACCAACACATGGGGGAGAGGGGTTGAGACAAGGTCTCACTAAGAAGCCCAGGCTATCCTTTCACTGAGTTCCTCTTAGCTCTGCTAAGAGCTAACAGCACCATGCCCAGTTAAGACATACAAGCCAGTTTACAGATATAAAGTGGGAATCAAAGCAGTTAACAGCTAGTAAGAGGCAGCTGGGAGGGCTAGGCCGGAAAAGGGTCACCATAATGTCTTTCTGTTAATAGTCTGGGCTGCATTGTGTTCCTCCAAACTCATGTTGAAGCCTTAACCCCAATACCTCAGATTATGGTTGGCTTAGCACCCTGGAAAAGGTAACTAAGTTAAAATGTGATCCTTGGAGTAGGCCCTAACCCAACATGGCTGGAGATTAGAACACAGATACACAGAGAAGACCAAGTGTGGACACAGAGAAGATGGCCAAGAAGAGGCCTCAGAAGAAGCCAGATGCCCACTGTGACCCTGGACTTCCTCAAGAACTGTGAGCATAAACACCTGCTGTCCAGAACCCCAGTCTGTGGCACTTGGATCAGGCTGTCCCAGCAGGCTCATTTATACCCCTCCCCTGCCTTCTTTCTCAGCACAGCATAGCCACTATGGGTGGGTTCCTGTCACTGTTGTTGTCCGGCTCCACCCATCAGCATGCACACTGGGGGGGGGGGGGGGCCTTCCCAGGATTCCCTAAACAATGCAGCCCCAGAACCCAGAACAGAATAATAGCAGAATAGCTACTACTGCACACCTAGCATTCAATACAGTTAAAGAATAACGAAACTGCCTTTTAAAAATGTGATTCAAACTCAGCTACTGCCCCTGAAGTCACCCCCTCCCCACTTCCACTTCCTGCTCCTTGAACTTACCTCTCCCACCTCCAATATGACAGCTAATAAATAATTTAAAATAGTATAAATTCAAAGATAATCTTTAGCCCATAATCGCAGAACAGCAGTATAAACAGGAAGGGAATACAAAGATGCAAACCACCTCACCTTAACTACTAAGGTATAATCCACCAAGCCCTGGAGCCCTCCAATTACATTATTATTACCAACTTCAAATCCATATGTGAAAATAAAGTTAGATAAAGGTTTAGATCCTGTAGCTTTGAGTGTGTATAGAGGGGGGCAACATTTGAGAACCATGACAAACCTCAAACCCCATAGGCTAAAGGGAACTGCAGGCTGGAGAGAGGACGCAACAAGGTCAACAGAGCCTGCAACTCCAGAGTCCCCAGCAAGGCTGGAGCTTGCCCAGCCTCCTTCATTCCCCCAGCGGGGCAGGTGGCAACAAGCTTTTGGCTCCTTCCCAAACAACAAAAGTTGTATCTCCTGCTCTCTAAAACAGCACGTTTCAGAAAGACTTGAGTGTAGTGGGAAATGAGGAGGAAAAAAGAGGAAGAAGTAAAATACTCTCCTTGCTCAAGGAAGGCAATTGGGGAAACAGGGCAGAGCAGGATACTTGCAATAATCTAGTATCTAGTGCAGTATCTAGAAGACTAGATACTTCCAGTTTCTAGTCTTCTGGGTACCCACGCATTCCTAGTGCCCAGTTCTGTCCCTCTGCAAATGGCCTCCTCACTACAAATATGTATCAGCTCAAAAGCAGCCACTAGGATTCTGAAACTTCTTTTTTACAACAAAGTCAAATTGTTGCAACTTATTGCTACAATCCTTACACCATATGAGGAAAGCAGGAGCTTCAGCAGAGTCCTGGTCACCTGGCATCTGGATGTTTCTAGACTCTCCCCACCCTTACCCTAACGCAGCCCACCCCCCTCTTCCTTCCTCCCAGCCTCCCTTTCCCTCTACCCTCAGTTATCTCCTTCCTACCCACTGTGGCTCTCCTAGTGGCCACCCTGTGGACAAGGCCTCCATGGAGACTTTGGTCTCTCACCTCTTCCAGATGAGTTTTCTAACCCAGGTTTTGTAAACTGCAGATACACACAGTAGTGACTAGTTGGGCTGGGAAGTAGCAGATGGAAGATGTTCCTCCACAGAGCCCAGAAAGATTTCCCAGATCCTGGTTCCAGTTTAAGCTTTCTCACCACTAATGAATGACAAGGTGGTTTTACCAGTTTTCCATCAACACGAAGGGGCTCCCAGCTGCCCATCTCTTCTGTAAACCCCTATGTCTCACAACCACAACACCAGACTGTGTTCCTGGTGCCAGATTTGAACCCTGGAGGGCAGCTCTGGTGGTCTCGAGCACCTGCATCTTGACCACTCAGCCATCTCTGGACAAGACCTACAATAGATGCTCAAGGGATATTTACTAAGTGAATGCATTTTAAGAGTCAATAAAACCCATGGTACTTTCTAGCAATGCAAATAATGGTTCATTCCCTCAGTGGACTATAACATGTCCATTAAAATACCTAGTGTGGCGACTGTTGCAACATGGGGAACCTCAGACTATAGTACTAAGTGACTAAGTCAGAACACATACAGTAGTGTTCTGCTTAGGATTTTGTAAAGTGTGTGTGTGTGTGTGTGTGTGTGTGTGTGTGTGTGTGTGTGTATGTACAGGAAACCAAGAAAATGCAAAAGGGGGAGGAGACAGATTTACTGCTTGGCAGCTTTGCTATTACACTTGGGCTATAAACAACTGCTCCTAGTCCTTTTAGCTATAGAAGGGAATTGTTTCCAATAGTAATGGTATGTCCCAACACTCAGTGAAAAAAATCTCGTATCAAGTCATTTAACTGGGAATAATGTCTGGCCACCCAGCCAGAGGATATGGCAGCATGCCCAGCACCCAGTCACAGGTTAACAACCTGGGAGTGAGTGCTGCACTCCAACTCCCAGGAAGTGCTGTAAGGGCAAGGACTAGGCCTCCATGAGCTTACCTTGGAGCCTGAAAAGATTAGGGCCTACTAAGGAGAAGCAATTTTTCTCCAGCCCTGTGAGTCACAGGGCCTTGGCCCACCTGAATCACCCTGAACACAAAGCTTTGCTGGAGTCTAAATGACAGAACAAGGTCTCAACCCTGCTCCCTAGACATGTCCTGACTTTGCCATTAGTTCAGATGCTCCCTCTTCCAGGCAGCCTTCTCAGACTCCCTGCTCCCCTACATGAGCTGGAAATCATCAGCTCCTGGAAATAGGAATATTTCCTCTACGTCCATTCTCCCAGCTTCTAGCCCTGGGGCCTGGATTGCACATGGCATGTTCTCAGGAGAGGTTACTGAATGACTAAGTTTGGACAGGTGGACACATGAAGGAAGGGATGCATGCAAGAGTTTGCAAGAGCACAGCCATCAACAAGAACTACCAGTCAAGATGGCAGTGAGTGTCTGGTCCCCCCCAACGGGCACCACCTGGGGTCCAATGGCAGGTAAGCCTTCTCACCCACCCTCCCTCCCTGACCACCAACCACACTCACATGACAAGTAGCTACTCTGAGGCTAAAGGCAACATGATGGCACGCGGGGGCGGGGGGGGGGCTCAGTGAGTGACCAACAGCAACGGGGCCTGTGAGGCCCATTCTGCCTGGCTCCTTTAATGACCATACAGCCACAAGGAAGGAGGAAGCAGCAAGGACCAGTCCACTCCCTCTGTGAGCCAGGACATGCACACCCACAGTGGCTCCAACAGGCCTACTTGAATCTCTATAAGGCAACTGTGCTGGACAGCTTTAGTTGTCAATTTAACTCATCTGGGGAGAAGAAACCTCATCTGAGGCACACCTCCATTAGACCGGCTTGTGGCCATGTCTGTGGAGCATTTTCCTGACTGTTAAGAGATGTGGGAGGGCCCAATCCACTGTTGGTGGTGCCACCCCTGGGCAGGTGGCCCTGTGTTGTATAAGAAAACAGTGTGAGCACAGGTCAGAAGAGTAAGCCAATAAGCAGTGTTTCTCCATAGTCTGTGCTTCAGCTCCAGGTTCCTGCCCTGACTTCCCTCAGTGATGAGATGAACTGTGACCTGGGAGATGTAAGATAAAATCAACTCTTTCTTCCCCAAGTTGGTTTTGTCAGGTTTTTTTTTTTTTTTTTTTTTTGTTTTTGTTGGCTGATTTTTGACGGGGTCTCCCTAGTCACAACCCACCTGGAAGTTACGATGTGAACTAGGGTGACCTTGATCTTGTAGGGATCCACCTGCCTCTGCCTTCTGAGGGCTTTAAGACAGGGTCTCCCTGTAGCCCCAGCTGTCCTGGAACTCACTATGTAGACCAGGCTGGCCTTGAACTCATAGAGATCCACCTGCCTCTGCCTCTGGGATTAAAGGCGTGCACCATCACGCCCAGCTTTGGTTTTGTCAGTATTTTTAATCATAGCAATAGAAAGTAACTAGGACAGAAATCTAGTCAGCAAAATGGGATGCATTTCTGCTTTGTGGGAAGAAGGGGAGAATTTGTGACCCTGAGGCCTAGTACATATAGGTGCTCAATAAAATCCAGAGCCCGGGCTCAACCCCAACATCATGATTCTCAGGCAGCTCCTCTGTTCCAGTCTCCTCCTTCCTTCCTCCCCATGTTCTGCCACTGTCCACACCAAGCAATTCAAGCCTCTAGGAACCAAACTCAAGTGATAGAAAGTTCCAACCACTCAGAGAGCATGGGGCTGGCGCTCCAAGTCCTGACTCCCCATCCTATTAGAGAAGGCTCCATGGAACTGGCTCTCTCTGGTAAAGTGCCCCCACCCCCAATACCAGAATACTACAAGGAAGTCCATAGGCCCTTGGCTACAGGGCCTCCAGTCCACAGGTTTAAACAAAGGCTCCATGAAGGACTGGAACTGACTCAGACCTGCACTAAGACAGGAGAGAGCAATGCAAAGGGACTGGCTTTTCACGTCTCAGGCGTCCCAGTCCAATGAGCTCTAAGGAACCCCCACCCCCATCATTGCAGCCTAGTTAGGTTAAAGTCACCCAAACTGTTCCACTGCCCTGCTCTTTATGTTTATCAGACAGGAAGCTGCCTTCTCCAGCCCAGTGATTTCATATAAAACACAGGAAACACAGCGGCTTTTGAACACAGACAACTCTAAAGGTGCCTTGAGTGCTTTGTAACCACTTCTTTTTTAATGCGTAACCATCTCAGATCAGAGGAACAAATTGAGCTGTATTGTATGAGAGGAAGGATGCAAAAGACCTGGCCTCAGAAGCCTCAGCATCCAGCCCAGGAGTCCTGCCTACTGGTTCCTTCCTCGGTCATCTTGGTGACCACACCTTGTTACCAAGGAGCAGCTATGTGGAATGACTTTCAAATCTTTAAAACCTGAAATTATTTCCTAACACCTGAGGATAAATGATGTTAATAATAGAAGGAAAAGGAGGGAAAACAGGAGGAAGATGAACAGTGGACTATTTCAAAGCTGGCAGCCCCATGCGGCAGTTGGGGAAACTGAGGTGAGCAGTAGGAGAAAAGTTCAGAGTCTAGTTCCAGGTCTGCCTGGTCCCAAAACCATTGGTTTGTTCCTTCTGCCCTGTTTGTATTGGAAACAGAAAAAAAAGATCCCAAGACTTCAAATGAGTTATGGTTGCTAGAAGTTCGACCTGGCTGAAGAACAGGGGGTGCCAAGATAGCTTTCTGAATGGTCCACCCTTCTGCCTAGCACTACCCCACAAAAAATACTGATATTTTAAGCTTTAGAAGCTTTCAGCCCAAAGGCCACACCCAACTGGAAGTTCAGAGAAAACCAAACACCTCCCCCATTCTCTAACCTAGTGCCCCTCAAAGGAACAGATTAAGGGAGAAGATTTTTGAGGGAAGAATAAGGGAGCAGTGGTATATGTGGTGCTTGGCTAACCCGCCCCATGGGTAAAGAGATGGTATGCTCAAATGCACTTAATCCTGATTCAAGAAAGGCACCAGCACTGAGTGAAGCCACAGCAAAGCACTCCTCTACATGGGAGAAAAAGTATTTTTAAAAAACTGTACCCCCTAGGCTGGGCTTGGCCATGCAGGCCTTTGACCCCAGCACTTAGGAGGCAGATGCAGGCAGAGCTCTTTGACTTTGAGGCCAGCCTACTCTACATAGTGAGTTCTAGGACACCTAGGGCTACACAGTGAGATCCTGTCTCAAAAAAAAAAACCCAAAAATAATTATTTTCATACCCCTTCAGCTCAGATAGTCTACAATTCTAAACAAATTCAATAGGAAGGGCTTTTATTGATGCTAATGGTTTTTCTTTTAAGTAGAACACCATTTACAATTAGAAGTACAATTTAAGAAAAAAACTAAAAACAAAAAACTAGGGCTGGGGTGTGTCTTGGTACTAGAGTACTTACTCTCAATCAAGGCTTTAGGACTGATGATTCCCAGCACTGTAGGAAAAAATAAAATGCAAACAAACCTAGGAATCAAGTTCCCAAACTGAAATGTCTCTTTGGTCAGCGAAAACCATGTTAAAGAAAGGACTTATCCTCAGGCTATCACAACGCATTAACATTATGAAGATGGACATCATGCTGGCCCCCTGGGACAGAAGGGACCTCCCTGAGAGGCCCCCCTGGTGCCTCTACAAAGTACCATCAGGACCCCTGAGGTCATCTGAGAGGCCAACAGGCAGTGACACGGGGGGGCGTGGTGGGGGGGGGGGGGGGGGGGGGGGGGCGGGGGGGGGGGGGGGGGTTGGGTTAGAAAAGATCAGCACCTTCAGGCCACAACCCAGCCTGTCCTACAGGAAGCCTCACCCTTCACCCTTCTGCAGACTTCCTTCAGCAGGGCTCTGCAATCTCCCTCAGCCACAGTGGAGGGGTCCGGGACATTCACAGCTAGAATGAAGACAGCTTCAGAATCAGGGATTCCCAATGGCCCTGACCTCAGCCAAGGCCAGCCCAGGGCCTTCACCAGCTCACCTGCCCCAACTAATTCCAGTACAAGCCTTTTTAAAGAGACTCACATCAGACCCAAGTGACAGTTCCCCTGTGCCCAAAGAAGGGGGGGTGGAGACCCTGAGGGCGAATACACGCCACATGCACATCAGCCTTCAAACCCTGCCCATGTGGTAGCAAGGCCCATTTTAGAGCCTGGCTCACTGTGTGTTCTCTGGAGTGACTCATGCCACTCCTTTTACACTGCTTCCAGGGGAGCAGGCCCTGCTCAGGACCCTGATGGCTCTTCCACAGGCTTCACTGGGAATAGAAGCTAGGTGAGTAGCAGGCAGAGGCAGTAGCCTCTCCAGTGCCCAAAATGTTCAAGGCGGACATTGGTTTTCCTGGAGGAGGTCAGGGTCTTCCAAGTCACAATGCCTCTTTGATCACATTTTTCAACAATTTGGGCTTTTCTACTGTTAATGCATAAAAACCAGAGACCAGATGTGTGAGCAACAACTGGGATGGAAAGGGAAGGCATGTGCTGGTAACTGCCATGATCCCAGGTTAAAAAAGAAGGGGACTCAAGTAAAGGCCTTGTCTAGCCCTCTGGTCAAGGTGGGGTTCCTGAGACAGAAGAGAGTGTGATTTGGAACTAGGTGAACTGTGGAAACCCTAGCCAAAGGGAAATCCAAGCAGGTTTTCTTTTCTCATAGCAAAGAGAAGTAATCACCTCCCAGTTCTCAGGATGGGGGGGATGAGAGCGGATGAGCATCAGTTACTCTAGGGAGGATGAAGAAGAAAACAGGACCCAAAGAATTCTAAGCCAGATGAGTACTTTTTAAGACCCTTCCATAGAGGCCAGGTGCAGTGGCACATGCCTGTAATCCCAGCACTCGGGGGTCAAGGCAGGACAGTGCAAAGAGGCTAGCCTAAAGCTATACAGTGAGATCCTGTATTGGAGGGGGGAAAAAGAGGTGCAGAAGGGACACCCCAGGTTTTACTCCAAAGCGGACACCTTCTACTCTTTGTATCTAGCTGTTTTTTCTTCCCGCTTGGAGAGTGTGCCCTATCAGTACATATAAATTGACTTCATTTTTTTAAGGGCTAGAAGGATTTCCGCTGTACAGCTGCAGCATGATTAATTTGACCTTTCTAATGGACAGTTAACTTGCTTCCTGCCTTCTTCTCTGACAATGGTACAATGATTACCCTCGGACATTTCCTTCTGCACATTCAAGTTTATCTTTGGGGTAAATTCCTAGAATACAGTGAAAAGGACTGTGCTTTGACAGATACTGCCAAACCACCTTCTAAAAAGAGGTGTGCAGGGGCTAGAAAGATGGCTCAGCAGTTAAGAGCGCTGACTGACTGCTCTTGCAGAGGACCCAGATTCGATTCCCAGCACCCACATGGCGGCTATGAACCACCCTTAACTCCAGTTCCAGGGAAATCTGAAGCCCTCTTCTGCAGTGTCTGCAATGCACGACATGGGTGCACTCACATACATGTAGGCAATACACTCATACACATAAAATAAAAATAATAAACAAAATTTTTTTTTAAAAAAAGGTGTGCAACATACAACACACATACCCATCAATAAAGCCCTGGAGTGCTCAGTCGCAGGGGAATTTCCCTGGCATCCTTGAGCACCAGTAGGCACATAACTCCTACCATCTCTTGCAGGGGATATGGCACTCTCTAACACAAACATACCCTCCACCATTTCCAGGGCTGGAAGCTCTTTCCAGACCACCCTTGTCTATCCCCTTGACCATGGGAAACCACAGTCAGCAAGCATGAGCAACTTCTGCCTAGGCCAGCACTCTGCAGCAAGGTACTCAGCCCGTGTTCACAGGCAAGCACACCCAAAGCATCAGGAAAAGGGTCTCAAAACCATCATGTGTTCACCACTTTGGCCTCCCAGCAGCCCACAAGCTGTACAGCACATGCACCCCTTTTTAGAGGTAGAAAGAACACTGAGCTAGGAAACTCCTCCTTCTTCAAACAACCCAGGAAGGTAAGACTGATTAAATCTATGATTTCAAAAAAAAAAAAAAAGGAAGGAGGGAAGGAGGGAAGGCTCAGCCTTGGATTGCTCGAATTCAAGAGGTTTAAAGAGGGGAAGTGTACTACCTTCCTTTGTCTAGTCTTCTGCCGTTGTCCCTTACAGCCTGTCTGGAGTATACTGCTAAAGGACACTAGCTAATCCGACAATCCAGATGGGTTTTCCCCTTTCTTCCTCCCCTTCATGATGTCTATGCATCTTCTCAGCTTCAGTCCCTGCCCTCCTCATATCACAGCCCACATGTCCCAAAGCCCAATGACCTGATATCTGTGCATTCCTGGTCTTGAGTAGCTGCTTAATTTATAGTTCCAGCACAAAAGGAAAATATTGGGTCTCTTGTTCATAAAGGAAGAAAATGTATCTTTTAAAAAAGTGGTGCATGCCTTTAATCCCAGCACTCTAGAGACAGAGGCAGCAGATCTCTGAGTTCCAGGCCAGCCAGGGCTGCACAGTGGGACTATGTCTCAAACAGATAAATACATAGATAAAAACATGGATTCTGGGACCAGCTCAGAAAGCCTGCCTGAATTCGATCCCCAGGAATTAAAATTTAATTTTAAAAATTCTTTTAAATGAGATTGTGTGAGGCCCAATTGCCTGGGCAGACAGGCAGGGTTCTGTTCTCTGTTCACTAGAGGACCTGAGCCCAGGGGCTCAGCACACCAAGGGTTAAAGCTGAGAGGCAGTGACTCTCTGGGGCTGTACAAAAGGAAAATGTACTTCCTGCCCCTGCGGGCAGAGATGCTGTTTTATGCTCAGTAAATTAGGACGTTTGTTTAATTAAGAAGACACACAGATTTTGTTATTCTAAATATTTTTGGAACATGATGCTTGGAGGAAGCTGTCAAGGCAAGGACTTTTTTCCCCCTTGCTTTAGGTTTCTCTTCCTCCCCTGGAAGAGAAGGAAACAACAACCAACCCCTCCTTCTCCCTTAGAAATAAAGATGTCAAGCTGGCAGGGGCTGTCTGAAGTATGAAGTCACTGAAGGATTAGTTAGAAGAGGAAGTGAGGAAGGCTAGGCCTGCCCAGCTTCTAGCAATACCCTGCCACTCAACAATGCTGCATTCTCTGAGTGTGCTTTTCTACTTTAAAAGGGCTAACAGATCCTTGTTTTTTTTTTTTTTCTAGAGTAAAAGCAAGCAAAAGCAGGCTGTGATTGACATGACCCTACATTCCCCAAGAAAGAGGCCATCCCATCTCTGAACACTTAGATTAAAAAGTTAAAAAATAAAAAAAACAAGACCCCACCTTCTTTCCTTTCACCTCCCATGCCCTTTAGACCAGCAGCCCCACTGAATGTGCCAGCCCCTCAGTCTCCCTTCCCCTCAAGGCTGAATAACACCCTGGATAACAGAACTTGCCAAAGCTGGCTTGAGGGGCACCTGGGTCTGCCCAACTGCCTGCCAGGACCTGCTCAGTGTGAGAGGAAAGCTCCTGGGTGTCACCCCACAGCTATCTGGGGGCACAGTGACTCTCAAATTACACAATCCCTCGAAGCTTTTAATTACTCCCCAATTATTCATTAAATGACTCCCCACTTTCTACACCATGTGCTTGCCTCAGTTGGCCAAGCCTGAAATATGCTCCTTCCTGGTGGTGGCTTCCTTCCTTGCCCTGGACAGCAGTGGCCCCCTCAGCCTAGGAATTCCTGGAGTCCTTTGTCTGTGGCTTGCTTGAGACACATCACAAGCTGCCTTTGTATCTCAGTCACTCTGTCACTGTGGCTCCTTGAAGCCTTCAAACTTCCCCAGGGCACCAGCCTCTTCTAGGAGGCCACTGAGATCTCAGAGGGTAGTCCTATGACTCACTGTACCTTTCTGGGGGTCCCTGTCATCTTCACCTCACAGTAGAGTCATATACAGATTTGTCTCAACTCTCTCCCCCTAAGAGCCTGTGGGCAGGGGCCAGGTCTTACTCAATTACCTCCACCTCACCCCCCACACACACCTGGCAAAGTCCCTGGCACAGAGAAGCCAGTTAAATATTTACTCAATTACACATCTGTGGGTCCTCTCCCCACCCATAACAGCCATGTATATAAATTGACTAATATTAATTGAGTGATTGTCTAAACAGGCTGTTTCAAGCAGCCTCCCTCTTACCAAAAAGGGACTTAAGTCAGCAGGTGAGGTTATCAGCTAGGAGGGGAGTCAGAAATGGCTACAAAGTTGCCCTGCACAAGGAGCTAAGACTTTTCCCCTCAACAGTTACTTTGAAATCCTGTTAACCCACCCCCACAAGAAAAAGGGTGCAGTGAACCCAGAAGCGACAGGGCTTCTCAATGGCTGTCTCCAAACCTGGGACTTCCTGGGAAACTTCTCCCCAGAACCGCTGGGTGGGGCCGCAGGCACCAGCCCGGCCCTCACCCTGCCCCCAACTTCTGGAGAGCCCGTAGGCATGTCCCAGAGGCTGCAGACTCGGTTTCAGTTAGGAACTGAGGTGGCCAGAGAGGGATGAGAGCGCAATTCTGCCCTGGGCGTGGCTCCAGGACAGGATCGGGTGAGGACCCTAGCACAAGGAGGGGGGGGTGGGTAATCTCAAAAACTCCGCCTCTGGCTCAAACATCAAAGAGGTAACAGCCAGGCCTGGTCCTAAAGGCAGGGGCCAGCTCCCAGCCACTGGTCGGGGCGTGGCGGCCTTGGGTGCAGTGGAATCAGGTGCACATCCGGGCGGCCCCGACAACGGCCAGCAGACCCCTAGCCTTTTGCCCTCGGGCAGTGGAAATCAAGGACCTGATGGGGGCAAAGAAAGGGCCTTCCAAGTCTCTACCCGGTCCCCCATTCCCACGCACCCAGCGCACCTCTCCCCGCCCCCGCCCCGGCCCTACCGAGAGCGGCCGGGCGAATGAGGAAGTCGGCACCGGAGGGCGGAAACGACCTGGGTGCAATGTCTGCGGCAAGGCTGACCGATCTGACTCAGGAGGACGCCCTGACAGCTGCCAAACGGTCCCCGCCTGCCCGTTACCTCCCTTTCCAAAACTTACAAAGGAGACGCTGGCCGGAGCGCGCGATCCCATCGCGGTTCGCTCGGCCGAGCTCCCGGGACAGCGGCGACCGCAAAAGGGTTAAAAAGTTTGCCAAAGTCGGTCGTCGGGTGAGCCCGGGCCGCACTGGAAGGCCAGGCTCTCGGTGTCCCGACCGAAGAGCTCGCAGGCTGGGGTGGGGACGGCGTCCGGGAGCTCAGGGCTCCGCAGCGCCCGCTCCCCCCAGGCCGTGGGGACGGCGTCCTGGAGGTCAGGGCCCCGCAGCGCCCGCTCCCCCCGAGGCCTCGCTGCCCGCCGCGCGCTCCCCGAGCCCGCGCAGGCTCCCCGGGGAGGATGCGGTGCCCGGGCCGCAGCCACGGGCACCCGCCCGAGCCGGAGCCTGCCGCGCCGAGGCCGAGAACCACACGCCGGCCCCCTCTTGCCCCAGACGCCCAGCGTCTTGTCGCCGCCCGCATCCGCTCGGCCACCCCGGGGCGGGACGCACCGGTGGAGCCTCGCTCACCTGAACCTGGGTCTGCCCCGGGAAACAGGCGCTGCTTCTTCCGAGAAGACTTTCTGGAGCGCTCCGGCGGCGCGGCGGGGTGGGGCGAGTGCGCGAGGAGGGAGCTGCAGCAGGTCAGGCTCGTTCAGCCCTCCGTGCCCTGCCCAGGAACCGCGGTGATCTGCGCGCCTCACCGCACCCAGCTCTGCAGCTCGCCGCCGGCCGCCCCGCCCTCACAGAGGCGGGCGGGAGTCCGGCCCCGCGCCGGCTCGGGGGCGGAGCTGCCTGTGAGCGCCCGCCCCTCCTCGTGACGCCCAATCCTGCATCATCCTGGTCTTGATGGACATAGATGATGCAGCCTATGAAAATGGAGGGGCGGAGCCTCGGGCACCAGAGGGGTGGGATTCGTGCTTCCCACCCGCCCCCACCTCCACTCACCCCACCTTCCCCCACGCTTCCGCCTTGTAGGGCGGGTCCAACGGAGAGCCAGGTTACCGGAAGAAGATTGATATAGACAATATCCAATCAGGAGCGGGCGGCTCCGGGCGGGGAGGGCTCCGGGCCCGGTTGGCGGTGCCTTGCCGGGCCGCCCCGGCGAGGAGGACAGGGGGGTTGGAAGGTCCTGGGCTCTGACACTCCGCCCCACGAGCTGTGTTTTCCCGTCCTCCTGTCCTACCAGGAGAACAGATATTAAGGACCATATATGGGAAAAGTGGTATTTTACATAATTGTGATGGCTGTGGGGGCGGGCATGGCCTCAGCCCTGCATTCCGTGTGGGCGTCCTGAGTTTGATTTTGGACCCGGGCTTTTTGGAGCCCGCACGCTGCTGTCCTCCCGCCTCAGAACCTTTCCTCCGGCAGCTGGAAAGCGTCTCTAAGCCTCCCTTTGCCTCCGCGAGATTAGCTCGCACGCATCCTCTCAAATATTTGTCACTTAATTATTTTTAAAGGTGGACAAATTGCATTCGTTTTATTTATTTTACTCTCCTGGAAAGGATTCCCCCCCCCCCTTTTTTTTAACCATTTGTCTTTTCAATCCATCAGGAATCTGTTTTGTTTAGGAGCAGGAAATCTAACTGCTTTCCATAGCCGTCCTGTACTTTCTGCCCTGGTTTGCAGGTACGGCTTTCACCGCCTGCGCATCTCAGGTTCTCTGAGTCGGTTTCCCGAGTTGTGTGCATTGATCTTTCTGTGTGTTTGGTCCTGCGGTCCATCAATAGTGATAACTTTCGAATCACTTTATGAGGGCAATTTTCTCGTCATTACTCTTCCCTGTTGGAATGTTCCTCCTAAAATGATCCTTTCACATGAACTTCAGGGGGAAAAAAACATCTTAAAGGCAAAAAGACAACTGGAAAAATGATTTTGCAGCACAGGTAACAAATTGTTACTATCAATCATACATAAAGATCTCTTCCCACTCGCTAAGAAAACCCCAAATGCTCCAAAATAAAAATGACCAGAAACATCCGGCATGGAGTAGTGCTGTACACCAGAACTCGGGAGTCTGCGGCCGAAGGATCAGCCTGGAATTACGCGTAGTGAGACCATATTTCAAATAAACAGCTCAAAAGTGTGAAATACGAATAGCCAATAATCATTTTAAAATGGATCCTCAAAAGGCTGAGGATGGGCTACATATGTCTGTGCACTTTGATCCTGGCACTCGGGAGACAGAGGCAGGCAGATCCTGCCAGCCTGGTCTACAAAGAGAGTTCCAGGCCAGCAGGGTTGCATAGTGAGACACTCTCAAAACACACACACACACACAGAGGCTAGGGATGTAGTTCAGTGACATGATAGACTACTTATCTGGCATGTGCAAAGTCCTGACTGGATTCAATCCACAGCACTACGCACACACACACAAAATATTTTTTTTTATGATTTACTAAGGTAAAAATAGGGCTAAGGGAGTAGCTCAGTGGAAGAGAGCTTGCCTGGCACATAAGAAAAAAAGTGTTTGACATCATTAGTTATCACAGAAAATGCAAATGAAAACTGTGAGGAAGGCCAGGCCTGGTGATACACACCCATAATCACAGCCAAGGCTGGAAAGTCACTATAAGTTTGAGGCCAGCCTGGGCTACATAGCGAAACCCAATCTCAAACACCCACAACCCCCCAAAATAAAATGTGATGCTATAGCAGTATCCCCCAGATGGCTTGCTAAAATTAAAGTGCCAAGTATTAGCAAGGAACCCATAAATGGCTCATAGGAGTGTATCTTTCTCTTTTTTTTTTTTTTTGTCTTTTTCAGACAGAGTCTCTCTGTAGCCCCAGCTGACCTGGCACTCGCTATGTAGACCAGGCTGGCCTGGATCTCACAGAGATCTGCCTGCCTCTGCCTCCGAGTACTTAGACTAAAGATGTGTGCCACCAGGCCTGACTTGCAGTGTATGTTCCTACAACTACTTTGGGAAAGTATAGAAGCTGAACATAATGGCACTTAGCAGGTAGAAGCAACAGGATCAGGAATTCAAAGTCATCTTTCACTCCATAGTGAGTTTGAAGCCAATCTGGGCTACATGAAACCCTATCTCAAAAAAAAATTTTTTCACTTTATTTAGTATAGCAAAAATTCCACTTTTAAGTATAGTCCAACAAAAATGACTATTTAGTTCCACCAAAGGATGTACACCAATCTTCACAGAAATTTAAGACAGCCAAAAAGGACAGTGAGATGATTCCGCAGGTAAAGGCATCTGTTGCGAAACCTAACCCCCTGAGTTTGATCCCTGGGACCCACATGGTGAAAAGATAAAGTCAAAGGTTGTCTTCTGTTGTACCCACACACATACACACATGCACACACATAAAATAAATTGTTTAAATGTAATGGTTTTGTAAAGCAGACTCAAGGCTGGAGAGATGGCTCAGTAGGTAAGAGCACTGACTGCTCTTGCAGAGGACCCAGGTTCAGTTCCCAGCAACCACATGGCAGCTAACAACCATCCATAACTCCAGTTCCAGGAGATCTGACACCCCCTTCTGGCCTCAGTGAGCATTTCACACATGTGGCACACTTACCTACATACAGGCAAAGCATACACACTTTTAAAGTTAAAATTTTATTTTTATGTCTTTAAAAAGAAATTTTAAAAGCTAGTCTTAGTAGGTCTAAAAAATTATAGAGCTCTTGAGGTGGTGGTGCATGCCTTTAGTCCCAGCACTCGGGAGGCAGAGGCAGGCAGAGCTCTGTGAGTTCAAGGCCAGCCTGGTCTACATAGTGAGTTCCACGCCAGCTGGGGCTACAGGGAGACCCTGTCTCAAAAAGACAAAAAAAAATGAAAAATAAAAAATAAAAACCCAGACGATACAATAAGAAAATTCAGCCAGTAGCAAAAGGGAACCACATATGGGCTTGTGCCCGTAATCCCAACCTGCACAACACACAGAAGTCTGTAGCAGGAGACAGTGCGTTGGAGGCCAGGCTAGGCTACATAGTAAGAACCCGAGTCCAAAAAAAAAGTGGATAAATGGGGTATACAATAGGTTACTACACAAACATGAAAAAAGAACCAATCAACATCTCCTATTCCGTAATGATACTCTAGAAACTCCCAAGAACTCCTCTCCTTCCTTGTCCCACCTATGCTGATTCCTCTCTGGCCTGGTGGCCCGGGCAGATGGACATTTAACTGGAATACAGGGTCAGCGGCTTCAGTTCCTCTGATTGGCTGTTAATCAATCAATCAATCAAGGTGGAGCTACACCTGTTAACTCTTTTCCACACCTGTAGCAGAGGCATGCATTGAC
>NW_008356955.1:0-566 GCF_000622305.1 Nannospalax galili
GTGAGGATATGGACAACAAGAAATGTTGTACAGCGATTTCGGGATGATAAACGGGACAGGGCTCTATGAAATCCCACATTAAGTTTCTAGAACATCTAGAAATAGAATGCCCATATAAGCTGGCTCCACGAAGTGAATAGTTCAGTAAAAGGATATACAAGTATCTCTGCTATAGTGAAGGATTCCTTCACATACATCACCAGAAGAAGTTCGGCTACAACAGACAGAATTTAAATTACTTGACAGCTTCAACAATCTAACAAACTACAGGTCGCTAAGAGATTGCAGCATGCTGCTTATATTTTAAACTCACCAGAAATTTTGTTTGTCTTTCTGAGACAAGGTCTCTCTATATGCCGAGCTAGCCTAGAACTTGCTTTGTAGACCAGGCTGTGCTCAGTCTCATAGAGATCAAACTCACATGCGCCATCGCCCATGTCCCCCCCCATCATAACTATGAATAACTGACTATGTTCACTGTCAGCTCTTCCATGACCCGTTTGGATTGTATGTGGTGAGTTCATACTTGATATTTTTCTTTCCTAACACAATAATTTCTTTCACAC
>NW_008356956.1:0-7897 GCF_000622305.1 Nannospalax galili
AATAGGTATTTCTAAAAGAAGACATATAGATGGTTAATAGATGTATCAAAACTTACTCAGTGTAATTAATAACCATGTAAATGTAAATTAAACCATAACGAACTATCACTTAATATCTGTTAGAATGCCTATGATATAAAAGATAATAAGTTCTACCAAGGTTGCGGAGAAAAGGGAAAAACACATGTTTTAATTCCCACAATTTATCTCATTTTATTTGAGGAAACTGAGGCACAGATATGCAAAGTTATACTGGCAGCTCATGATTTCTTCTAACTATAGTGACAAAAGTCAAGTATGTGGTCCTTTAGTGCTATTTAGGAAAGTAAGACTATGAAAATAGATGAATGTAACACATAGTATGCTATGAGGGCTGCTATAAGTACATACCACACCAGAAGTGAGATATATCCTTCTTTCCACCATGATGTCAATCACATAGTACTAAGAGCAGCCACCATTCTCCATTGAACCATGCAAAGACTTTTAAATCTACTTTCAATTAAAAAAATGTATATATGTTTATGGTATATAATAGGGTATTTTCACATGTGTGTTCATCATAAAATGGCTAAATAAATCGATTAAACGTTTTATGTCATACAGTTATAAATTTTGTTATAAAAGAGAACCCTTTAAACATATTCTCAGAATTTTTCATGTATATATTTCATTATAGTAAGTAAAACCACAGTACTGTGCAATATCCTCCTACCTAACATATTTTAACCCCTTTAACCAACATCTTCCAGTTCCCACAACCCACATCTTCTATTATCCATCATTCTTTTCTCTGCCTGCATTAGCTCAACCTTTTAACTTTTTACAAATAACCAAGATTATGTAATCTCTGCATTTCTCTGCGTGACTTTTCAACATAACATAATGTTCCCCAGGTTCATATACAGTATGACAAACGAAAGTACTTTCTTGTAAGGTTAACTAGTACTTCATTATGCATCTATACAATATTTTCTTTAATTATCAATGTATCCTTAGATTTATTCTATTTCTTAGCTATAGTGAAAAGTGATGTCTTGAACTTCAATGTGCAGAAGTCCTGTCCACACACTGATTTCATTTTTAACATTTTACCAGTTATGAATTTGACGTATATTATACTGGGTCAATTTTTAATTTTGCAGAATATTCCGTAACTCTATTGTACATTATTTACTGAGGCAGGATCTCTGACTAACTTGGAGCTCTCTAATTCCCGATAATCTAGCTATCCATCTCACCCAGGGAACGCTTGTCTCTGCCTACAAAGTGCTGAGATAACAGGTGGCTACCACGCCTGCCTAGCATTTACGTGGGTTCTGGGAATCTGAACTCTGGTTACTCATGCCTGCACAAGTGCTTTATCCACTGAACCGTTTTCACAACCGCTCTCTTCGGCTGTTAGTGTGCTGTAACATTGTAGGTGCCTCTACTCTGACTACTCACTACAAAGAAAAGCTCCTGAGGTCTCCCAAGGAATCCCAGTCTCTCCTCATCACATAATACCATAGCTCAGATTGGAGGCAAAAGCCATGGCACCTTCATCACCACTTCATTATTTGAATTTGCTTTGAGAGGTTATGTTAGTGCCGTATAGGAAAGAATATCACAATATAATTACTTCAAGACATCTCTATCTCATAGGGATATCATAAGGATGCAGTAAGGTACTAGAAAATGAAGGGCTTGTGTGTGTGTTTGTGTGTGTGTGTGTTATATATGTGCGACGGTGCATGTGTGGAGGTAGGAGGACAACTTTGTGAAATTGGTTTTCTTGTTTCATCTCTGCATGGGTTCAGGGATCAAAGTCAATCTATCAGGCTTGCATGTTTACTGTTCATTTGTTAGAGAGTTGCAGAGATTCTCCTTCCTCCATACACCACTGCTGGGGTTACAGATGTATATGGCAATGCCTGGCATTTGAAGATACTGGGGATTTGAACTTAGGTTACCTTGCTGTTCCAGCAAGTGCACTTACTCTTAAGTCAATTTTTCAGCCTCAATACATGCTTTACATCTATAACATACATTGAAAACACAACACATTGCTATAACGCCCTCCCTCCTTCCCTTCTTCCTTCTTTCCTTTCTTCCTTCCTCCTTTGCTTTCTTCTTTCTTTCTTTCATCCTTTATTTCTTTCTTTCTTCACATATATACACTCTCTCCAGTAAGCACTGATGCTCTAGGTCATTATATACAACAGTGAAAGCAAGCCATTATAATAATCACAAAAATAACAACTTCTATTCCACTAAATAGAGCAAAGACAAATATGTATATTTCAGATAATGATAGGAGATTCAAGGTGAACTAAGAAAAGACAAGAAAACAGAGAAAAGTAAATGATAACATAGGGGCAGGATTTTGGATACAGTATGTAGAAATCAAGGAATCTTCACAGTCTCAGCCAAGAAATATAAAAAGAATGAAGTGTGTAGAGGACCAAAGATAAGGGAACAATATTTTCACAAATTTCACACACAGAACACCACATATAAATTCTAGATTAAGAAAAGCCATTACACATTCAGAAATCTGTATAAACACACACACACAGAGTCATACATCTGTGTCTCAAATTAGTTGTATGTATTTGGAAACTTGCCATTTACTTTCCAAAACACACAGACTAGCTTCAGACTTAACAAGTGCTAAAGGGTGGAATTCCTAGTTTCCTAGTGTAATTCTGTTTGTGAAGGTTGTGGGATCTCAAGAAGGGAGTTTTAGATGTTATAAGGAACATTATCAAAATCACTTTATAGTAAATCAAGTTGCTGAAGTATATTACAGCATACACCACATGGCAAAAATATTTGGACAATTGATACTGTAGAGTTGTCAATTAGGAGAACCTGATATTGCAATCATTTGAAGGAATAAGATACCCAAATGACAAGATATCACTTTGCCACGTTTTTAAATTCAAGAGTTATTTTTTATCAAATTTTTGCAATGTTCATAAATTTATTTTATTCACATTTAGACACTTCCCCTATCTGCACCACTCTTAAGGCTCCCACTTGATTTCATGTACTCTGTCATATACATTAAAGCCTACTGAGTCAAGTTTGTGTCCCCAAATGCCCTTTGGTGTTGTTCAATCCACTGCAGCTTGGTAATCCTATCTACTATCACATCCTTAAGGAAAACTGGCTCTCCCTTTCCCAACAGCTACTAGCTCTCAATAGTTACTAAGATAAGGTTGCGATTTCTCAAACACATCCCCATTTCTATGCTGGGATTTTGTCTGGCTTAAAAAAAAGTTAGTGATTTAACTATAAATTAGAGAGTGTAAGTTGTGTCCTTCAATATATTTAGTGTGTAGTTGCTAAGAAAAGGTTATTATCTTGAATTAATATGGCATAATAATCAAAATCAGGAAATCTAACACTGATACAATTCTATCATCTAATTCACAGTCTACTTTCAAGTTTAGTCAATTATCCAAGTAATGTCCTGCACAGCTAATGTTTATTGGCCCAGGATTCAGTTCATGACCATGCATCACATTTAGTTCTCATAGGAATTTGATCTTCTCTAACCTGTAATAGCTCCTCAGCATTTTGATTTATTAGTCTTGACATTATCAAGTAGTATGGCTAATTGTCTTCAAGATTGCCTATAAATATGAATTTGCCTGATGCTTCTTCATAATTAGATTTAGGATGTGTATTTTCTGCAGAGATACTGTAAAAGTCTTTCTCAGTGGACTGTATCTTGTTGATGATGATATAAATGGAATTGACTTTTAAAATTTCATTTCAAAATTGTTTATTTAAGGTATATAAAGTGTAATTGATTTTTTATATTTATGCCATATTCTTAGGACTTACTGGATTCACTTACTAGTTTTTGTAATTGTTTTCAAATTATGACTTTCTGCACAAAGAATAGTACCAGTTGCTATTTCTTCTTCTTAGCTTCTTTGCTATTTTTATAACCTTTTTCAGACCATATTAGACCAAGTACAATCAATGTTAAGTAAAAATGAAAAAATGAGCACATTTGCTAGGTGCCAAAGACATTGAATAACATTTGGTATTTTAGCATTTAGTGCAGCATTACGTATAACTTATTTATTTTTAAAGATGAAATTTGCTTTTATTTTTTCATCAGCAGATGAGTGAATATACACATAGTATTCAAGATATAACTGAGAAAAGAAATGGAGCTTCAGCCACTTTGGAACTCCCCATTTTATCTTGCAGCTATAATTTTTTTGACTGCAAAGTCAAGGAAGTGTCATTTTCTTTTTATTCTGGGAGATGTAATAAAAATGTGCTGAATTCCGATAAATATGCTTGCAAGGAAATAAACATATGGGAGAAAGTCAACCAACATACTGGTTACCATTAACCAGGTTTAAAAATATTCATCTAACTTTGTATTAATATGATCAAGTCCCAGTTGTCTTTCTGTATTATCTTTTAATATCCTCATTGAATTATGGTTGATAATATCTTGTTACAAAAATTATGACATAAAATTTTTGTGTTTGACTATATGATGACTGTAAAATATAAATTTCATTTTCAATATATTTTCAAGGATTTTTATGCAAGTGAAGTGCTAACTTTGGAATCCAGGTAGTAGGGGAGTTGGAAATCTTGGGAACACTCACAACAAATGAAAGTCACCTTGAAAAGGCAGGCCTGGGACCCTCCCTCCACGCTGCCAATCCAGACTAATTCTAGCTGGAACCTGAATTCTGACCCACAGGTAGGTATGCAGCCCCAAAGCCCCACTCACAATCCAGACAATGACCTGTTCCTCCACTCAGCTGCTAGAATGGCTTGAGTAACTCCTTCAGAACCCTGACCTACAGGAAAATAGGCAGTCCCAGAGCCTCAGAGCAAACACAGATTGTGATCCTTCCCTCTGAGGCACTGACTTAGGGACCACTTGACAAACTCAAACTGAACCCAACCCTGAACCACAGGGAGGTACTCAGCCCCAGAGCCCTGGCATAGCCCCAAAAGTGATTCTTCCCTAAGCATCATCTCCAGGACTGTGTGAATCTCTCCACAAGAACCTGAACCCCAGTTGGATACACAGCTCCAGAGCCCTACCTGGAGTTCAGACAGTGACCTCTCACAGGACCACATGTCCAACGGAGATCAACCACAGACCTGACACCAAAGGAGCATTTGTAGAACGCTGTGAGTCCTCCACACACTTCTAAAATTGGCAGTGAGAACTTCTGAACAATACAGATGATTTGCCCCTGGGATAAGAAGTGCATATATCACAAGTACTGTGGGAAACATTTTTGACACCAAATTTGCACATCAACACAGTTACTCTAAGATCCAAAACCAAGAACTATTCAGTTGATTCACAACTTTGCAAGGTGAGGTAACAACAATCAAACATACAAACAGTCACATGACAAATGTGAGACCAGATATCTATACCAAGAAATACCATCAACAATCTAACTCCAGATGCTTAGGTCACATCACAAAAATGAATATGAAAAACCAAAACAATATGATTCCTGCAGCAATCAGTATACCTATCAAAATATCTCCTGAAATGACAACAGGTGATACAAAAGACGCTGCTTTCAAAACAGCAATTATAGATATACTCAATGAACTCAAAGAGGAAAGGCATAAATTCCACAACGAAGTTGGTGAAATCACAGAACAATGAAATAAAGAAAATAACTCAAGATATTAAAATATAATGTACTAAAAAATAAAATTTCTGGAAAAAAAGCCAGACAGCAATAAAACATGAAAGGAGAAATTCAATCTGCAAAATCAAACTCGGTGGAAAGTCTAAGCCATAGAATGGATAAAATAGAAGTGAAAATATCATGCCTTGAAGATAATATAGGTAAATTAGATCATTTCATCAAGGAAAATATTAAATTAAAAACAAACAAACCCAAGAACAGAATGTGCAGGAACTCTGGGATAATACATAAAGATAAAATTTACAAATCACAGATATACGAGAATGAGCAGAAACTCAGGTCCAACACGCCAAAAGTATTTTCAACAAAATCATTGAACAAAATTCATCAAATCTAAGGAAGAAGATGCCTATTAATGTGCAAGAGCTATATAAATCATCAAATTGGACCAGAAAATAAATTCCCCATGTCACAAAATATTCAAAAAGCAAAATATACAGAACAAAGGATAGTGAAAGATTCTAGAGACAAAGTTCAAATCACATATAATGGGAGGCCTATGAGACCTCATTGTAGATTCTGAAATCTCTGGGAGGGCATGGACTGATGTTCTACAAATTCTTAAAAGTCACAGATACCAACCCAGGCTATTACACCCAGCAAAATGATCAGTTGAAATAGAAGGAGAAAGGAAATCTTTCCATGATAAAAAAAACTTCAGGAATTTATGTCCACAAAGTCAGCTTCTTCAGCTTTACACTGGGAGGAATGAGTCTTCTCTAATGAGAAAATTGCACACACCCGAGAAAGCACAAGGTATAGTAAACAATTCCAGAGCAGTTAATCAAAAGAGGACTAAGAAAACAAAACCACCACAACAAAATAACAGGATTTAATAAATATTGGTGAGAAATAACTCTTAATGCTAACTGTCTTAATTCTCAATAACAACATACAGATTAATTGACTGGATTAGAAATGGATCATATCCTTTTGCTGCCTCCAAAAGTACAACTGTATAGTAAACAATTCCAGAGCAGTTAATCAAAAGAGGACTAAGAAAACAAAACCACCACAACAAAATAACAGGATTTAATAAATATTGGTGAGAAATAACTCTTAATGCTAACTGTCTTAATTCTCAATAACAACATACAGATTAATTGACTGGATTAGAAATGGATCATATCCTTTTGCTGCCTCCAAAAGTACAACTGACCATTATAAATAGATACCACCTTAAAAATAAAAGAATGGAAAACGCATTCCAAGCAAATGGAGCTAAGAAAAAAGCAGATGTGGCTATTCTGGTACATGTTAAAATAGACTTCAAACTAAAACTAGTCAGGAGGGATAGAAAAGGACATTTCATAGTCATTAACGAAAAATCCGCTGAGAGGATATGTAATCCTAAATTTACGCACCAAACACAGGACACACAATTTCATAAAAGAAATATTATGAGATCTAAAATCACATAATGGCTCAAAGGCAGTGATAGTGGATGACATCCAGATCCCATTCTCATCAACGGACAGGTTATCCAGACAAAAACTATATAGAAAAAGTCGCAAGTTAAATGACATCATAAATCAAAATGGACCTAACAGACATTACAGAACATTCTACGTCAACACCAAAGAATACATTTTCTTCTCAGCAATTCATGGAATTTTCTCCCAAATCAACCAAATATCAGGACACAAAGCAAGTTTCAACAAATTTTAAAAGTTTGAAATAACATCCTGTATCCTATATGACCACAAAGGAATAAAGTTGGACACAACAAAAAGAGAAATGGGAAAAAGTATGCAAACTAAATAACACTACTGAATGAAAATTGGATCAAGGGAGAAATCAAGAAGTAAATTTAAAAATTCCCAGAATTGAATACAAATGAAGGCACATTATATCAGAATCTATTTGACACAGGAAAGGCAGTCCTAAGATGGAAGTTTATAGCATTAGGTGTCTACATCAAATAGCTTGAGAAGTTTCATACTAACAACTTAATCATGCACTTGAATGCCTTAGAAAAACAAGAACAACCCCCCCCCTCAAAAAAAACAGAAATGAGAAGAGATAATAAAATTGTGGCTAAAATCAATCAAATAGATATGAAAAAAATAATACAAAGAATCAATGGGATGAAGAGTGAGTTCTTTGAATAGATTAACCAGATTGACAAAATTTTAGTCAATTTAACTGAAAGAAGACTCAATAAAATCATTGATGCAAAAGGGAAACATTACAAG
>NW_008356956.1:7926-9690 GCF_000622305.1 Nannospalax galili
ATGAAATTCAGAAAGTTATTAGGTTATAATTTAAAGATATATTCCACTAAACTGAAAAAAGTCCTTAAAAAGTATGAATTTCTAGAAGCATATCACCTTCTAAAATGAAAACAGAAGAGATAAAGAATTTAAATAGACCTATTACAAGCAGTGATATTGAGTCAGTAATTTAAAATCTCCCAACTAAAAAGACTCCAGGCCCAGGTGAATTCACTGGTAAATTCTATCAGAACGCCATGGACAATCTAACACTAATACTTCTCAAACAACTCCATCAAAGAAGAAAGAAACAGTACCAGAACAAGATGAGCACACAGCAAAAAGAAAAGAAAATTGCAAACCCATCTCAAGGGTGAATATTGATGTAAAAATTATCAAGAAAACCCTTGCAAACTGAATGCAAATCACTTCAAAAAGATTATTTACCACAACAAATAGGTTTCATCTGAAAGAGGCATGGATGATTCAACATGTATAAATCATAAATATAATCTACCATATAATGAGACTCAAGGACTAAAACAAAATGATCATCTCATTAATTGCAGAAAAGGCCTTTGATAATATCCAACACACAGTTATGATAAAAGTCACAGAAAATTCAAGGATACAGAGGACATAATTCAACATAATACAGACAATATGCAACAGGCACACAGCTAACATTATACTAACTGACGAAAACCTCAAAGCATTTCTACTAAAATCAGGAACAAAAAAGTTGTATATTCTCTTAATTTCTGTTCAATATATTGCTTGATGTTTTAGCTAGATCAGTAAAACAAATGAGGGAGATAAAGGGATACAAATTGCAAAGGAATAAGTCAAATTACCCCTGTTTGAATATAATATCATTACGTACATAAAAGACTATAATGAGTCAGCCACAAATTCAGCAATGTAAGAGGATACAAAATTAACGTTTGAAAATCAGTAGCCTTCCTATACTCAACCAAGAAACTCACTGAGAATAAATCAGGGGACAAATCAAATTCATGATAGCTTCAAAAAACAGAAACTAGCTTGGAACAAATGTAGCCAAAGAAGTGAAAGACCTGTATAATAAACATTTTAAGACCTTGAAGAAGAAGTGAAAGACATGTATAATAAACATTTTAAGACCTTGAAGAAAGAAACTGAGGAACATACCAGAAGATGGAAAGATCTACCATGCTCATGGATCAGTAGGATTAATATTGTGAAAATGGCTATCCTACCAAAAGCAATCTAAAGATTCAATATGATCCTTATTAAAATTCAAATGCACTTCCTCAGAGAAGTTGAAAAAAACTCAAATCTCATATGGAAACATAAGAAATCTATGATAGCCCAAACAATCCTGAAGAATGGAAGAGCTGCAGGTATCACAATCCCTGATTTCAAGTGTGTATACTATAGACCTCTAGTAATGAAAATGACATGCCACTAACATAAAAATCAACACATTGATCAATGGAATAGAGTTGAGGACACAGATTTAAGTCCATGCAGTTACACTTACTTGATTTTTTTACTAAGGGTCCCCAAACACACCTTGAACAGAAGACAGCATGTGAAGTAGTACAAACACGGTCAAATATATAGCTGGAGATGTCAGATCCTAGAGAAAAACTACTTATGCCACATCTATAAGACAACATAATTTCCTATTTTATTCTAAATATGCATCCTTATATTTAAATACAAGTATTCCTCTCACCACTCATCAAAGAAGCTTCTTTTTGCAACAGATGGAAACTATTACAAAGTTCTATAATTGGTCAA
>NW_008356956.1:10165-12220 GCF_000622305.1 Nannospalax galili
GGGAAGCAGGCCACAAATCCAATTCCAACCTAAAAAACTTAAAAATAAATTATTTATTATTTTTATTGCATATGTATGAGTTACTGCCAGCGTGTATGTAAGTGCACTTGTGTTGTGCAATGCCCACGGAGATCATAAGAGGACATCAAACCCCCTGGTACTGGAGTTACAGATGGTTTTTAGCAAACATGTGGTTGTGGGGAACTGTACCCAGATCCTCTGCAAGAGAAGCCAGTGCTCTTAACTGCTGAGTCATCTCTCCAAGCCCAACCTAAGTATTTCATGGCTGAAGAAAGGTGGAAAGACAGTGTCTTATAGGTTTGGTACTCTTGGAAGCCCCAGTGCATGGATCCACACTGAAGGACACTGGGGGACCCAAATCTTGCTTTTTGGAGCATGAGTTCACTAAATTTGGTAGAGTACAGTTGGGTAAGGTATGGAGAGGGGAGTGTCTCTGAATGCCATCAAAGTATATTGTATGAAAATTGCAAAATTTTATCAAAAAATACAAAAGAAAATGATAAATGTCATTATCTATTAGGAAAATGCAAATTAAAACTACATTGAGATTTATCTTTACCAAGTAAGAATGGCTAAGTTCCAAAGAACAAACAAAAAATGCTTGCAAGGTTTTGGGAAAGAGGAACACTTCTTCACTGCTGGTGGGAGTGCAGAATATTGCAGGCACTATGGAAATCTGTGCCGAGATTCCTCAAAAAGGTAGAAATAGATCTACCACATGATTCAGCCAAACCATTTTTGTGCATATACCCAAAGAACTCCATATTCTACTACAGAGATATCTGCTCACCTTTGCTCATTGCTGCTCTATTCACAAAAGTCAGGAAGTAGAAGCAACCTAGGTATTGATAAAATGATAAATGAATAATGAAAAGAGCACCCAGAAAAATATGGAATATTATTCAAGTATTAAGCAAGTTGAAACTATGAATTTCACAGGTAAATGGATAGAAGTGGGAAAAATCATCCTGAGTCAGGTAACCCACACCCAGAAAAATGAACATTTTTGTTCTCACTCATAATTGAATGCTAGCTTTGAATCTTTAGATAGGTGTGTTTCAATTGGAAAATCCATAGATGTCAGGAAACTAGTAAGGGTCCATGTGGCGAGGCTTCTTGGAAGAGGACAGAGAATACAGTTTTATAAAGGGGGAAAGGGGAGCAATTGCACATGAAGAGTTAAATAGGGTGGGGAATGGTAAGGCAGGGTAGAAAAGGGATTAAGGGGGGGATAACTAAGACTAATGGCCTTTTGAAAAAGTCAAATGGAAATATATCACTACAGAAGCTTCTTAAAGTATTTACATATGCAATATAAAAATAATTTAAATGGTGTCACCCCATAACAGGGGCCAGTTCCCCACAGACACCATAGGTTAACAAATAAAAATCCCAATACTAGGAATGGGCTTCCTTTTTGGGAAATTTTGACCAGAGGTGATCTGGAGATGTAGCCAGGCTTAAGAACTCTGTAAGCCCACCACCAGTGACATGCTTCCTCCAAGATAGCCACACCTTCTGAAAACTCTCAAAACAGCGCCATCATCTGGGGACAAAATGTCCAAACACTTGGAGCCTATGGAGGACATTTTCATTCAAACAATCACATATGTGTAGGATATATTTTTTAATTTAAAGCCATAATTCTTTTTCGATGAAGTCTTAAAAAGAATTTTAAAAGAAAAGAAGGGGGTAAAAGCATTACTGCTCTAGTTTAGCAGGTGAAAGGGTCAGACTATATTTCTGTCACTTCTCCACAATCTGTGTGAGTCTCAGAGGTCTGCCCTCAAAGCCATAAAGCTCCATACAACACAATTTTATTTACCCTGTTTTCTATAATATAGCCAGAACTAGTCATGGTGCTCTTCTCCATTATTTTCAGTTTAAGCCCATGTGTTATTATATTTCTCCATTGTGCCATCAAAATGTTAAAAGATGACTTCAAAATCTTCCTTTGTCATTTCTCAATGCACCATTGTGAGGCACAATGCTTCAGTATGCCAACATTATTGCCCCATGTGCCTATATATTGAT
>NW_008356957.1:0-969 GCF_000622305.1 Nannospalax galili
TGACATAAAATTTTTATGTTTGACTATATGAGGACTGTAAAATATAAATTTTATTTTCAATGTATTTTCATTGATTTTTATGACAGCGAAATGCTGACTTTAGAATCCAGGTAGTAGGGGAGTTAGAAATCTTGGGAACACTCAAAACAAATGAGAGTCACTTTGAAAAGGCAGGCCGGGGACCCTCCCTCGATGCTGCCAACACAGAGTAATTCTACCTGAAACCTGAACCCTGACCCACAGGTAGGTATGCAGCCCCAGTGTCACACTCACGATCCAGACAATGACCTATTCCTCCACTCAGCTGCCAGAATGACTTGAGTAACTCCTTCAGTACCCTGATCTACAGGAAGATAGGCATTCCCAGAGCCTCAGAGCGAGCACAGATTGCGATCCTTCCCTCTGAGCTGCTGACTGAGGGACCTCTTGCCAAACTCAAACTAAACCCAACCATGAACCACAGGTAGGTACTCAACCCCAGATTCCTGGCAGAGCCCAAAAAGTGATTCTTCCCTATGCATCATCTCCAGGACTGTGTGAATGGTTTCACAAGAACCTGAACCCCAGGTGGATACGCATCTCCAGATCCATGCCTAGAGTGCAGACAGTAATCCCTCACAAGACCACATGTGCCAAGGGAGAACAACCCTAGCCCTGACACCAAAGGAGCATTTGTAGAACCCTATGAGTCCTCCACACACTTCTGAAATTGGCAGTGAGAACTTCCCACCTCTACAGATGATTTGCTCCTGGGCTAAGAAGTGCACATATCACAAGTAGTCTGGGAAACATTCTGACACCCCATTTGCACATCAACACGGTTACTCCAAGATCCAAAACCAAGCACTATTCAGTTGATTCACAACTTTACAAGGTGAGGTAACAGCAATCAAATATACAAACAGTCACTCAACAAATGTGAGACCAGATGTCTATACCAAGAAATACTGTCAACAACCTAACTCCAGA
>NW_008356957.1:1204-4068 GCF_000622305.1 Nannospalax galili
GGTACTAAAGAAATAGAATTTCCGAAGAAAAGTCAAACAGCAGTAAAAGTTGAAAGGAGAATTTCAATCTGTAAAATCAAACTCGGTGGAAAGTCTAAGCAATAGAATGGATCAAATAGAAGTGAAAGTATCATGCCTTAAAGATAAGATATGGAAATTAGGTCATTCCATCAAGGAAAATGTTAACTTAAAAAGAAACAAGCCCAGGAACACAATGTGCTGGAACTCTGGGTTAGTATAAAAAGATCATATCTACAAATCACAGATGTATGAGAATGAGCAGAAACTCAGGTCCAAGGCGCCAAAAGTATTTTCAACAAAATCATTGAACAAAATTCATCAAATCTAAGGAAGAAGATGCCTATTCATGTGCAAGAGGTGTACAAATCACCAAATAGTACCAGAAAATTAATTCCCTAATGTCACAAAATATTCAAAACTCTAAATATACAGAACAAAGGAGAGTGAAAGCTTCTAGAGAGAAAGTTCAAATCACAAATAATGGGAGGCCTATCAGACCTCATTGTAGATTCTGAAATCTCTGGGATGGCATGGACTGATGTTCTACAAATTCTTGAAGTCACAGATACCAACCCAGGCTATTACACCCAGCAAAATGATCAGTTGAATTAGCAGAAAGGAAATCTTTCCATGATAAAAACAAACTTCAGGAATTTATGTCCACAAAGTCAGCTTTACAATAAGTCAGCTTTATAGTGGGATGAATGAGTCTTCTCTAATGAGAAGGTTGCACACTCCCAAGAAAGCACAAGGAATAATAAACAATTCCAGAGCAGTTAATCAAAAGAGTACAAAGAAAACAAAACCACCACAACAAAATAACAGGATTTAATAAATATTGGTGAGAAATAACTCTTAATGTTAACTGTCTTAATTCTCAATAACAAGATACAGAGTAATTGACTGGATTAGAAATGGATCTTATCCTTTTGCTGTCTCCAAAAATACAACTGATCATTAAAAATAGACACCACCTTAAGAATAAAAGGATGGAAAAAGGCATTCCAAGCAAATGGAGCTAAGAAAAAAGCAGATGTGGCTATTCTGGTATATGGTAAAAAAGACTTCAAACTTCATAGTCATTAAAGAAAAATCCAAGGAGAGGTTATGTAATCCTAAACATATGTACCAAACACAGGACACCCAATTTCATAAAAGAAACACTATGAGATCTAAAATCACATGATGACTCAAAGGCAGTGATAGGGGATGACATCCAGATCCCATTCTCATCAACAGAGTGGTTCTCCAGAGAAGAAGTATATAGAAAATCTTGCAAGTTAAATGACATCATAAAGAAAAATGGACCTAACAGACATTTACAGAACATTCTACGTAAACACCAAAGAATACATTTTCTTCTCATCAATTCATGGAATTTTCTCCCAAATCAACCACATATCAGGACACAAAGCAATTTTCTACAAATTTTAAAAGTTTGAAATAACATACTTTATCCTATCTGACCACAAAGGAATAAAGTTTGACACAACAAAAAGAAAAATGGGGAAAAGTATGCAAACTGTTGAATCTAAAAAACACTACTGAATGAAAATTGGATCAAGGGAGAAATCAAAAAGAAAATTTAAAAATTCTCCCAGAATTGAATACAAATGAAATCACAGTATATAAAAATCTATGGGACACAGGAAAGGCAGTCCTAAGATGGAAGTTTATAGCATTAGGTGTCTACAACAAATAGCTTGAGAAGTTGCAAACTAACAACTTAATCATGCACTTGAAAGCCTTAGAAAAACAATAACAACCCCCCCTCAAAAAAAACATAGATGAGAAGAGATGATAAAATTGTGGCTATAATCAATCAAATAGAAATGAAAAAATAATACAAAGAATCAATGGGATGAAGAATGACTTCTTTGAATAGAATAACCAGATTGACAAACCTTTAGTCAATTTAACTGAAAGAAGACTCAAAAAAATCGTAGATGCAAAAGGGAAACTTTACAAGAGATACTGAAGATTTTTGGAGAACCATAACTTACTTTCATGGCCCGTATTCCACAAATTCGAAAATCTAAAAGAAGTGAATGAATTTATACATTTGTATGACCTACCAAAATTAATTCAAGATGAGATAATTTAAGTAAGCCCATCAGAGCAAGTAAGACATAAGAAATATTTTCAAATCTCTCAAGTTAAAAGAAAATCCCAGGACATCATAGATACAGTGAATAATTCTGCCAGATTTTCAAAAAAGAACAAACTTCAATACCCATCAAATTCTGCAAGATAGAATAGGAAGGAACACTTTCAAATCATTTCTATGAAACAACTTTTAACCTGATACCAAAACCAAACACCAAACAAAAAGGAAAATTACTCTGACGAATATCGATGCAAAAATTATGAAGAAAACCCTTCCAAACTGAGTGCAAGATCACAACGAAAAGATTATTTACCGCAATCAAGTAGGTTTCATGCCAAAGATGCATGGATGATTCAACACGTATAAATCAATAAATGCAATCTAACACATAATCAGACTCAAGGACTAAAACAAAATGATCATCACAATAATTGCAAAAAAAGGCCTTTGGTAATATCCAACATCCAATCATGACAAAATTCATGGAGAATCCAAGGATAGAGAGGACATAATTCAACATAATACAGACAATATACAACAAGTGCACAGCTAACATCATACTAACTGAAGAAAACCTCAAAGCATTTCTACTAAAATCAGGAACAAAAAAGGTTGTATATTCTCTTAATTTCTGTTCAATATATTGCTTGATATTTTAGGTAGATCAGTAAAACAAATGAGGGAGATAAAGGGATACAAATTGCAAAGGAAGAAGTCAAATTACCCCTGTTTGCAT
>NW_008356957.1:4082-6270 GCF_000622305.1 Nannospalax galili
CGATTATATACATAAAAGACTATAAAGACTCAAGCAGAAAACTCCTAAAGCTGATAAACACATTCAGCAATGTAAGAGGATACAAAATTAACATTTGAAAATCAGTAGCCTTCCTATACACAACCAAGAAACTTACTGAGATTAAATCAGGGGAAAAATAAAATTCATGATAGCCTCAAAAACCAGAAAGTAGATTGGAACAAATCTACCCAAAGAAGTGAAAGACCTGCATAATAAAAATTTTAAGACCTTAAAGAAAGAAATTGAGGAAGATACCAGAAGATGGAAAGATCTACCATGCTCATGGATCAGTAGGATTCATATTGTGAAAATGGCTATCCTACCAAAAGCAATCTAATGATTCAATGCAATCCTTACTAAAATTCAAACCCAATTCTTCACAGAGGTTGAAAAAAATTCTCAAATCTCATATGGAAACATAAGAAATCTATGGTATTCCAAGCAATCCTGAACAATAGAAGAATAGCTGCAGGTATCACAATCCCTGATTTCAAGTGTATATACTACAGAGCTCTAGTAATAAAAATGACATGCCACTAACATAAAAATCAACACATTGATAAAAGGAGTAGTGTTCAGGGCCCAGATTTATGTCCATGCAGTCACAGTTACTTGATTTTTTACTAAGGGGCCCCAATCGCACCTTGAACAAAAGACAGCATTTACAGTATATGCTGTTTGTCAAACTGGATACCTATATATGGGAGAATAAAATTAGACATCTATATGTCAACATGATCAAGATTCAATTCCAAGTAGATCAAGGACTTCCTCATAAAACCTGATACCCTGATACTGACAGAGGGGAATTTTGTGAATGCAGTGGAACTTAAAGTCACAGGAACAGAATTTCTGAAAAAGTGCAGGCATTAAGTTCAGCAATCGACAAATAGGACCTCATGGAACTAAAAAGCTCCTATAAAGAAGACTAAATCATTATTTGAATGAAGAGGCAACCTATCGAGTGGGAAGAAACTTTGTGAGCTAAACTTCTGACAGAGGGTTAATATGTAGAATAAACAACTAAAAAATTAATAATAATAATAAAGCACCCAATAAAAACTTGGGGCAAGGAGTTAAGCAGAGAGTTCTCAAAAGATGAAACACAAAAGAATAAGGAATATGTTTATTGCTCTTAGTACGGTAGTGACACTTTCATCTTGTGGGGGATCAACAGCTGTTTAATTTGAATTAAGGTCCACTCTGTGGGAGGGAGCTCATGTGAAGTAGTATAAACATGGTCAAATATATGGCTGTCATAGATCCTAGAGATGTCATAGATCCTAGAGAAAAAAACTACTTATGCCTCATCTCTAGGACAACATAATTTCTTACTTTATTCTAAATATCTGAGACGCTTTGTCTTAAGTGACACATTTTCAATGCAAACTTTGCACTTAGGATGAATGGATCCCTTAACTCTCACTACAGCAGTTTCTATATGCAGCAGATGGTGATTAACAGAGAGAACAAAAATTAGCCAATGTGCAGAGAACAAGAGGCTGCAGAGTGCTTATCCCTGAATAGGACACCTATTTCAAAGCTCTACCTCCCAACACTCAGGGATCATGTGGAAGAGGAGACAGAATGATTGTAAGAAATAGAGGTGGTTGATGACCACAAGGAAATAGTCTTCCAGACAGCTGGTCATTTACTCATATGAGCTCACAGAAATGTTGACTGCATGCAAAAGTCTTATGTGAGCTCACACTGAACAAAAAAGTCCAGCATAGACATGGGGAAGCAGGCCACATATCCCATTCTAACCTAAGAAACTTAAAAATAAATTATTTATTTTTTATTGTATGTGTATGAGTTACTCTCTGCATGTGTGTAAGGGCACTTGTGTCATGCAATGCCCTCGGAGATCATAAGAGGACATCAGACCCCTTGGAACCGGAGTTACAGATGGTTGTTAGCAACCATGTGCTTGGGAACTGTACCCAGGTCCTCTGCAAGAGAAGCCAGTGCTCTTAACTGCTGATTCATCTCTCCAGGCCCAACCTAAATAATTGATAGCTGAAGAGAGGTGGAAAGACAGTGTCTTTAAGGTTTGGGACTCTTGGTAGCCCCAGTGCATGGATCCACAATGAAGGACACTGGGGGACCCAAATCTTGCTCTATAGGATGTATATGTACGTATTTATTCATGAGTTTATTAAATTTG